>NC_080435.1:19009232-19146732 GCF_028018845.1 Melospiza georgiana
TTAGTGAATGTTTGGATATGGTAGATTTAGTGTTATTTAAAATCCCAATATTGATGATTTTTTGCATCTGCTGTTGATTTTGGCAGAGTTGTAAACAAACTCCTTGCCTGAATTGCTTATGGGCAAATGCTGCATGCTTTAATGAGAGTTCTTAATCTAACTTGTCACTCTGTTTACATCAAACAGTTTCTTCCTGGCCCTTTATCTAATTTTCTTCATCTCTGATGTTCTGTTCCTTCTCATTCTCTTTACAATTCCTTTATCTGCTCTTCAAGGATGTGCAGCTCAGAAGTGTTTGACAATATTGCTCAGTGATCTCTCCAGAGATGAATAATGCCTTTGGTGCTCATTCAGTGATGCTCCTACAATAGAAGCCTTATCAGAGGGGTGAATTTGGCCCTTTGGCTTTTCAGTAGAGTAAATTAACACATTAAAAGGTAGCAGATAAAAAAGCTTGCCTAAAATATAATCAGAATTTTTCTCAGTAAACATTCAGTTTCCAAAGCATTGGTTGCAAATCAATGAGCAGAGCTGTCCACAAGCCTCAAGGCAGGCTGTTACATTCCCTTTGTAGTACTGCCTTATTTTTCCTTTTTTTTTTTTTTTTTTTTCAAAAGGTCAAAAGGTTGGAAGTGATTTTGTGAGCTGAATTGTGTTGGTGGCCTAAAATAATTTATTTTTTAGAAGCTAGGCATCTGTAGGATAATATATGGCACATAAATCAGTAATGTCATAGGCTCTTGTTACAAATTCTGCAGTTAAGAAATCAGTGAGAATGGTTTTGTAATAATTACTGGGCAAATCTGTTGCTATTCAAGTTGCCTTACAATAGTGCTGGAGTTCCCAGCTGGCTGTCCTCATGAGGTCCTAGCACTGAAGGGGCTGGAGTGAAAAGGGCTCTGTAATAAAATCTGGTGGCTGCACAATTGAAAAATATCATTGTGGAGTCAAATGACACCAGAGCTTTATCAGTCATGGGGAACCAAGGCCATCAATTCAAACTTTCTGAGGTTTTGCTCCCTTGTGGTGAACAAAGGAGGGGCTTTAAACAAGCAGAGACATCAGTGAGTTCTCTAAAAGTATTGGGCATTAGACCTACTTTTCTGCTGTTAAAATCTTACCCCTGCCTGGGTGATGCCCTTTAAAAGAAATCAGAAAATCAATCCAGTCCTTACTATGGAAAATCATTCTCAGTTCTTGTGTCATAGCTTTTAACAAATTTTATTATTAATTAATTTGTGATTTCACATAAGGATAAAACAAGGATGGGGAAAGAAGAGTTTTTGCCCTGAAGGGATGATGAGTCTAGACCAATATCAGAGTATTTTGTCTTTGTTTATTGCAGTAGGACAAGACATGGGGTTGCCTGGTGTTCTGGGCAGAGGAGGTTTCTCCTAATGTATTGCAGGTGTCAGAGAGAAGATTTTGGGTTTGATCCTGTGACACTCCAACCATTTGCCCCATACTATCCCATTGCTCTCCTAAAACATCATTTGTGAGATTTTTTTTTCCTGCTTTTACAGAAGCCTGTGCTCACCAATCAGATATCTTTGCTTGGCAATTAAGGACAGCACAGCAGTCACCTTTATTAGCATTATGGGCTGATGACTCAGATTTCTCAAAAGGCCTTCTTTTGATTACTAGAATGAAGTAGTTTTATACATATAAATCTTGCAGTAGAGTTAATCTAACTGTAGGTGCAGGCTTCTCTTGTATGTGCTACTTAATGAAATCAGGTTCCTGTTGTTCCTCATGTACAAAAAGTACCTTCCAGGGTTCTGTTCTGTAAGTGTTTGAAATTAATTATGTAGTTATTCTTCAGTTCTTTTTGTTGCTCGCCAAGGAACTAAGAAAAGAATTTGCACAACTGTCTCACTGCTTTGGTGTTTTGCTATGAACTATAGCTCAGTAGCTGATACTCACAAATGCCTGTATATTGGATGAAAATGCATTAAAACTTATTTTGTATGTTGTATTTTATTTAACTGCCTATCCATTTTCAATTCCCCTTTTTCAGTAAGGGTATGTTTATCTGTACCTTTACTGAGAAGATTTGAATTGAGTGGCTTTCCTGAAACTCTTTAATGGAACCACCACTCTGGTTTGCTGAAAGGCTCTAGGAAGAGGACACTGTTCAAAAAATTATGTGTACGTTTTTGAGAAGAAACCTTCCCTATTGGATTATAAAATAACACTGGAAGCTTATCATGTTTTTATTTAAGTCTGCAGTGGCAGTTTGAAAATTACTCTGACAAAAGCTTGGTAAGCACATGGACTGTAACAAAGTCCTGCTTGAGAGTCAGAACCTCACAAGTACCTGGAATACTCATGATCTATTCTGTGCTTGGGTACAGGCAAAAAAAGTCCTGAAGAGTCAAAATCTGTGTTAAAGTCAACACAGCCTTCTATGCTGACAGCACAGGCCTGGGGATTGGGTCACCTGGGCTTTTACCCCAACAGAGTGTCTGACTTTGTGCAAATCTTGGAACCTCTTTGTGCCTCAGTTCCACTGAGTTGAATGGAACTCCTGGGTTTTGGCCTGGCTGTGTCCATCTCTGTTCTGCTGGGAGGATTTCCAGGAGTGCTTTGAGGCTGCTGGGTGACAGGTGGTGTTGCCATGCTCAGAACTCAATTTAATGCTCCCTGAACCAACCAAAATATGCAATTTTCTGCTGCCTGTGTAGAAGCCACGTAACTAACCAATCTCTTAGGATCAAATCTTGACGCTGTTGAATTCCTGTCAATGATTTAAGTGAGGCTTCAATTTTTTTTACCTTGTGTTATTTTTGGTCCCTGAAAGTGCAGAAAAAACCAGTAAGGACAAACCATCTGATACACTATTCCTTCTTGACAGTGTGTGTTGTTGGTTGTGTTTTACTTTCCAGCATCTGTTGTTTTACAACTATTATTCCTGAGCACATTACAGAGATTCACTTAATGCAATCACCTATTTATGCTTTTGTGTAGGAAACTGAGACACTTGGCAGTTGTGCTGCAAATTGCCTTTTTGTATTTTTGTTTGCTTTTTTCCTTTCCCTTGGATGTGACTCAGTTGTTCAGAAGTATTGTTACTGCCCACTTTGACTCTGTCATGCACATCTGATTTAAAAACAATGAGCCTCATGATTTCTGACTACCTTTATACTCAGCTGGGATGTTTACAGTGTTTCTCACATTTCACCCTGCATCTGTGGCTTCTCACTGAGGCTGTCCCAATTGGCACAATGCCATTAGAAGTGTCAGTAATTTATGAAGTGTAAGAGTAATTCTCAAAGTAACAGAATGTAGTTTATAAACATTTTTATAAATTTTAACATTAAAATCTAGCTAGGTTTAATGCCTACCGTTTGGATGAAATTGCAAGGAGATTATTTGTTTAAAATTTTCTTTCCTTAAGCTTGGTTTGCAGCTTGAGCTGGCATTTAGGAGATATAGGAAGCTTTAAGAAGCTTCTGATCCTGCAGCTCCATGCAGATTGCCAGACTGTGACTGCAGCAAGCTGCCAGTGTGATGAGGACACACTAAGTGATGAGAATTCCAAAGTCCTGGCAAGAGTGCACTTCTTAATTCTCTCAGGCACTCTTGGACATCATGTAGGAATAATGTACCTTTCCTATATTGACTTACTTACCAAATAACAGCAGGAATATTTTCACTCCCTTTTAATTTTTTTTTTTTTTAAGGCCTAGTATCTAGGTAAGTGTAATCTTAACATTTAGTCTTGATGTGCTGGAAAATTACATCATGAGATCACTTATTCTGCCAGTGCAGAAAATCTCACTTATACAAAACCAGATTGTGTTGGGTGGGCTTTGGCCACTGCTCCTGGAATCAGAAAGGTTGGAAAAGTTCTCCAAGGTGATCAAGTCCAGCCTTTGATGTTCAGTGTTCAGACAAGTTTATGAGCCCTGGCAGCTCATAGCAGGAGGTCTTCATTCCAGTCTGGGTCAGCAGAAGATGACCCAGTATTACCATCCTGTTCTCTCCCCTAGGGAGAATCTCCCAGCCTTCTAGGAATAGAACTTTGTTGATCCTGATGTGTCTTTAAATATTACAGCATTTTTTAGCTATTTTAAAACTGTTTTCAAAGATGTGGTTTAAGCTCAAATAAAATAGTCTTTCAAGTAGTTAGAGGTGTACCAAGTGGGCTTGGTTGAGAGGCAGCTGCTTTTTCAGCAATCTCCTCAGCTGTTGTATGAGCAGAGCTTGATAGTCCCGCTGGAAAATGCATAACATAGCTATTATATTATATATCTATCTCAGCATATTATATAATAATATGCTTTCCTTGGGTTTTGCCCAATGATGCTGCTGGTTTGTGCACCACGACATTTCTTTCTGAAGGGCAGAATTTCCAGTACTAAATACAAATAGAACCCTGTTTCCTGGTAAAGGCTCTGCCTCATTTCCTGCTGCCTTACATGTGGTTTGGTATTTGTTACTAAAAATATAAACTTTCCATCCAAGAAAAAAAATAGGATTTCTAGACAAAATCACTGACACTTAGTGCTGTATGCCTGGATTGGCAGAAGGCTTTTTTTGCCAACCAGAAATGTTATTATTCCTTACTGTTCCAGCTGTTGCCATGGGTGAGCACTAGGAGACAGAGGGTCTCCATTTTAAACTTCATTCTGAAGACTAAACTGTTTCACTCTAGAATTACTGGAAAATCAGACCATGTTAATTACAGAGTTTTCATCAGGCAATTAATCTGCACTGAAATTGAGTTTTATGCTGACTAATTTATGAGAATGACCTCAAATAAACATGGGAACACTGAGCAAATGTCAGGAACTGACAAGTTGCTCAGCAAAATATTTAAATCAAGTCCACTGAGTTTTCCTAAGTAAAAAATCCCCAAAACAAATGAGGCTGTATTTCATTCCTAATTGTATTTAGTTGGGGATTCAGTGTTTTGTAATGTGGGCTGAAGAGAAATTCTGTGTACTGTTAATTCTATTCTGCTTTAAAGTAGGGCTGCAGGAGTGATGTGTACTCTTACAAGATTTCTAACAGTGTCACCTCAAAAAGCTGATTGTGGAATATAGCTCTAACTGAGGCATTTTCAAGAGTTACTGAGTCCAGTGATACTATCACAAGGTTTTTGTTGGTTTTCTTTTCTTTCCAAAAATACCCCTAACCTGTTTTCAAAAGCACTATTTATTCTGTCTTTTGGACTACATTGCACAAGTCCATGGGGTTGAATTCCTATTTGGTATCCTTTCAAACACTTTCTTGCAGGTGGTAGATGCTTTTCAGCTTCTTGGTAATCTGTGTTACTGGAATTCCTTCTTTTGCTTTAAGTTCCCTGATTTATTTTTTTTTTCCCACCCCATCTATAACCTTCTCTTCTTTCAAACATGTGGAGGTTTTTCCATATGGGGACACTCCAGAGCACTAAGTCAGTGAAAGTTCTATGAAGTCAATATCTGTGAATTAAAGTGTGTTAAATCCCTGTGTATATGTTCTCATTTTGAAGTAGGGTGGCCTTCAATGCTGGTTGCATAATCTTCCACCTGGGTATTCATCAAGTTGGGCAGTTCAAGGTCGTTGGGGAATTTTAAAGTGCTGAACAGATTTCAGACCAAGCCCTGGTGAACATGTGAAGGGATTCACCCCTCTGCACTCTCAGGGTGGCTCTTAGGACTTACTGTACCACATCTTTTGGCTTCTTGAACTGTACCTCAAAGCTCAGCACCTGCACAGTAGAGGCCACATTTCCCAAGCCCTGTTTTCCTACTGCAGCAGTTTTTAGCACTCTCTGATTTTTTGCCACGTGTATGATGAATTTAGGCTTCCTGACAACAGTGTGCTTTCTGCTTGGGATTTTGTGGCTGCCAGGATGCTTTACTAGTGTAGCAGAGCTTGACTCTGGGAGTGTGATGTAAATGATGCCTGTAGAACTAGGTTTATTTTCAGTGCCCATCAGAGGGTACACTTGTTTCTCAGAAAATAATCTTCCTTTCTCTTTTTCCTTCTTCATTTCTGTCTGCCTGGATCTGGAGGATGAGAGCCCCTCTTAGCATTCATGCAAGCCCTGTCAGAAAAGCACACAGAGCGGGTCTCTCACGGAGCCATGCAGCTCTCACAGCTCGCTGTCACCCTGCCCTGTCACACTGCATGTCTGTCCCCGTGTGCTGTCCCCTACCCTGTGTGTCTGTCACCAGCCTGAGGACACGGCTGCAGAGACGTGCATGGAAGCGTAGCAGAGAAAATGCTGAACCGAAGCCATTAAATCACAGCTCTCCCAATCCTGAAGAAAGAGCTCCTCCTGAAGGCAAAAACTGGGACCTGAGGCTCTTTCAGTCACTTGAACTCTCCTTGTGTTCACATTGCATTTCAGAAGAGAACACCTTTCTGTTATATTTGCACTATTTTGAGCCCTAAGCCCAGAAAAAGGCAGCACAGAATCCAAGAAGTGCAGTTGCAGAGAAGCAAAGCAAAGTGCAAACGAGCTCCATGTGCAGATGGAGGGAGTCCAGCATGCAGGCTGGGCAGGGGGATGGCAGGAAGATTATTTTCTGCCAGAGGATGGATGGGCACACTGCTTGGCACTGCTTGGAGGGAGTCATGGGTTTCAGTGTTCAGTGATAGACTGATGGTCACTGCTTATGTTGTGTAGTATTGGTAAGAGCTCCATACTGTTTGTTTGTCATCTAAACTGCTTGATTTCTGTACAGATTTCTTCATGATGTCATTTTCACCCATTTATATCCATGTCCTAACCCCAAGCCTGCTGGTGTAACCAATGTTTCTTTCTAATTTCTGTTGTGTCTCCATAATGCCACACTTGTGTGTCCCTGCCAGAGTCCAAATGTCTTCTTGTCTTTGTTTAAATGTGGGCTTAACTGGATCACAAAAATTGGACATTACTGGCATGAACACTTCAGGAAATTGGATTTGGAAGGGAGGCCAAAGTTTGCTCTTACATACATCCCATGAAGACTTGTTGACACACAAAGGGGGGATCTAGAATATCTGTTGGTGAAAAATGTTCACCTTTTCCATTAAATGTGCTGCCAAATTCCGTGATGTCAAATGCTGCACAGAGCATTTAGAAGAACAAAACCTTGCCCATGATTTAAGGGTGGAACTGAACCTGCACAAGAACTAGCAAATCACAGGGAGTTTCCCTAAGAAACAAAGTCTACAAGGAACAAACCTCTTACAGTGGCTTACTGAAAACCATCTATGAAAAAGAGAAATATTGGAGCTTTAACAATTTTTTTTATTATCTTAAGAGTGTAAACATCTTTTCTGCTGATTGGAAATAAGTTTATTTCAAATTAAAATCCTGTGCTCAGTGATGGGAAAATCAGGTCCTCTATGCAAAGTATAAAGGGGACATCCATACATGCCCAGCAGGATTGTAAGTTTCAAGTGTGGGATGGGTTTAGTTTATGACTTTCCCAACATTTTCTAGGTTTAGATGTGCAAACGTTTGTGCACACACACATAAATGTGGATACAGCCTTAAGAAAACTCCTTTGGTGGTATCTTCCTTCCCCTCTGTTCACAGTGACAGCACAAACCATGTCATTAATTTGCCTTGGGGTTAATCATTGCAAAATATCTCTAAAAGAGTCACTTATTTGAAACCTCTTCTGAAATAATTTTGAGCAAGTGATTTTTTTCTGCTAAAAAGATTACAAAAAGTTGTTTTCTCTCATGCTTTCCATGTGAGTGTCTGTTACAGAGAACCATCTGCTTTTCCTTTGAGCAGACTTTTCAGCAGGATTCATCCGCACTGTGAGCCAGTCTCTACCCCATGATCACAAGACTGGGGCTTTTGTTTCTCCTTTTTGAGCAAATTCTTACACTCAAGAGCAGGGAAACAAAACAAAAAAATGACTGTGGAGGGTGTTTGTAATTTGTTGCACCTCTGGAAGTATCTCAGACAGTACATACTCCAGAGGTGGTTCATTTCTGAGAGTTCCTAGTAGCCACTGAGCTGATTTGGCACTTTCCAACACTGTCTTCATCCAACTAAAGACAGTCTGAAAGATCCAGTGTTTGGGAGCAGCTGTAGAAATACTCATTTTAGAATATGTTGAGATTATATCTGCCTGTAAAGAAAAATAACCTTTGTTTCTGACTTGTTTACTTAAACTTCAAGAAGTAGAAAATGTGCTACATGAATGTTTCTGTCCCTAGAAAATGATGAAGCAGATTAATTATTTTTATTTAATTTTTTTTTTAAATTCCCACAGTAAACATTTTCTGATTCATCTCTTTGCCTTTCTTAAATAAACCGATATTATACAGTAGAATTTGAATATGTCATGGTCTGTATTTTCTTTACATTATATGGGGTTTTAAAGAATGGAATATATGAAATTTGACAAAAAATGACCTAATCATGACAACTAACATTTAACCAGACATGTTTTCTCACCATAGCTGTAACATGTCAGGCATGTTTGCACACAAGACTGCCTCGGCCTGTTTTGAGTAGCCAGGCATCTCCCTTTTTGTTCAGACTTTAGAGAGTTTTAGATAAACCTGCAAGAATGGGCTTTTGCAAATTAATTTTTTTTAAAAGAAACTCTTTGGTATTCTGGAGTAAATGTATTTATTTACCAGTAGGTAAATGACTGATTTTAGTGTTTGTGAATACAGAACACTGTGCAGAAATATGAAACTTACTTTGTTTGAAACAACAATGTCTTTCCCTACCCAAGGTCAGAAACACCTCAATAAATTACTTCCACTGGATATGGAGTTATTTAACATTAGGAGTTTCCAGTGCCATTTAAACTGTATTTTTACAACTTCCTCTGTAAGGAACAATATAATTTGGGTAATCTTGCACTTGGGCAGGTGTTTGATCCCAGCAGAGAGGAGGAGTGGTCTGTGAGCACTATCTAAGCCATCCCAGGAAGATCACTGAGGAAATGGAGGGGTGTCTGTTTGCTTTTCAGGATCTATGCCCCCCAAAAAACTGATGAAGTTCCAAAGCTGAGAAAAATCACTTGAGCAGACCAACCTTTCCAGCTGTGTTTGGGATGCTCAGTCTGTCTGATCTTGCATTCATTTGCTTTGAAATACATGGTCAGTATAAAACCATTGATATATAGATGATTTTCTAACTCTTACCTGGTTTTTCTTCCTCAGTGTTTGTGATATGTGAGGTTAGAAACATAGGATTTTATTATTTTTTTATTAGAATATGCAAGTAAATATTATTTAAATAGAAGATTATTGCACTAGATTGATCTGTGTTCTCAAAGGTAAGCGTAGTTTTCTTATTCTTAGCTGGGAAATTAAAAATCCAAGATATGGACACTAATTGCTAATGAAAAGAGTTAGGTCATAAACTTCTAAGATATTTATCTGTTTTCCAAATACTATTTGATAACTAATCCTCTTTAGAGTATTTTGGGGCCAGCAGGGATCTTACTTTTTGCTTTATCCTGATTCCATTAATTGCCTGAAACAATCTGTAATGATTCTCAGATATGCAGGGAAAACTAAGCCCATTTGTGGGTTTTAAAATCTAATTTTATAATAATATTTTCTTTTAACAATACATGTGTTATTTCTTTTAGCTTTAACAAAAAGTACAGCCATTTCATTTGCCAGATGGGAAACATCACATGTGCTTTTATAGAGCCTGACTGCTTCCAGTGGGCATTCACCTGGGCTTCTGTGACTTTTTCTCAGTTTCCCAGCTTTGCTGATGTTCTGACCTATGATTTTGATTTATTTCATCAAAGTTCTCTGAGAATCCTCATTTTGATTAGCTAAGCTCTCCTTCAAATTATGAGTGTTCTCTAGTAGAAGTGAGCAGGTTGGAGACACATTTGATGGTCCTTTTCTAAAATGCTCCTCTAAACAGACATTTCTGTTCAGAGGGGGCAAAGCTGAGGCAAAGGGTGGAAAGGAAATATTATTCAAACAGTAGGAATCCCAGTTTGAAGGCTGCTGGTGAGCTGCTACAGGAGGTAAGGTTGGCTACGTTCAGAGAGCACTTACTGGTCCCTGGGGAGGGGCTGCCAAGGCCATTGACACCTCAGGGATGAGCTCTTGAGGCTCTCTGGCACCTTGCTGCAAAGAAACAGGAATCCTTTAGCTCTGTCACAGGTGTTAGAAGCAGCCCTAACAGCTCCTAATGTGTAAGGGATTAGAGCCCTTGCAAGGCACATGTGAAAGGGGAGTTCAGTTCCTTTTTTTCCCCCATGTAAAAGGAGGGTTCAAACCTTCTTAGTGCTTGAAACGATGGGAAATAGACCTGGCATTGAAAAGGGGAATCCCTGTGCTGAGGTTTTGCAAACCTGGGAGAAAATGTCTGGTACAGCATAATTATTCTAGGAGCACACAATAACACTGTGCCAAGGAGTGTAAAACTCCCATCTGGAGAATGATGGTCATCACGAGGAGCTCCTGATCAACACAGATCCACTTTCCTGTGGTGATGGCAGCTGGTGAGCCAGACCCATAATTTAGGGGTACAGACACTCTGGGGGCTGGGCTGGTGGGGTGGCATGAAACGGGGCTGGGTGGTGACTCTGTGGGGCACAGGCCCTTCCCCTGGGCTGCCCCAGCTGTGGTGGGTGGCATTGCCATGGGCACTCCCCCCACACCCCGTCCCAGCACTGATGTGAGCAGTTCTGTGGGGGCAGCCCCAGGCTGGCACCCACCTTGATGGGCACCCAGCATCTGGCTTGGAGCTGGTGCAGAGCAGGGGAATCCAATTTATTTCATTAAAAAACACTGTCCCAGAGGCCCATGGTGGGTGTGCAGATGCAGTGGGATGCCTGCTCTGTGCTCCTGTCTGCCTCAGAGTGTCACAGCTCTGGTGACACCCAGGGAGCACTTACCGGTCTGGGACAAGCCAGGGAAAGGGTGTCAGCCTCATGCTGGGCTGTGTGCCTGTATCCACAGCAGAGCTCCAGCACATCTCCTACCTTTTCCTTGGGAGTACTGGGGAATGATGTAAGGGCTTGGCTGAACGCTGGAGTGAGGCTGACGCTAGACCAGGTTGGTGAAAGCCCCCGCCAACGTGACCTAGAATGTTGACAAGGATGGGGCATCCACACTTTCACTGGGCACCTGCTTCCCCAGCACCCCACCCTCGTGACCAGAGGCAGCTCCCTCAGCCTCCCCTTGTGTGCTGTGGGACTCCTCACCATCTCCAAGGCCTGGGCTGGGCCTGTACCCCACACACCAGTACCTTTCCAGGGCTGCGGAGACCAAGAGGGGACAGAGGAATCCATAGGCACTCACCAAATCCCAAAAAAGAGAGGAAGAAAGAAATTTTCCTGTTATTTTTTTGGTTTATTGGTTTGGTTTTTTAAAATTTATTATTTCCCGACATCGAAAAGAACTTCCTATGAAGCAGCTAGAAGGGACCTCCATGTGAAGGCCAACACTTCTTCCTGACATCTGTTGCTTCTCCAAAGAAACAGCTGTCTACGTTCTTGGCTTGGTCTGCTAATATTCTTCATGCAAGGCTGACTTCACTCATCCATCAGGGATTGTTGTTGCCCTCAGACTGAAGAAACCCCACCTCCAGACCCCAGGAACCTCAGTGGCCCTCTTGGGGATAACTCCTGTCACCCCAGCACAGTAGCCTGGTGAAAACCAAGTCAATTCATGTCTTTCCCTGAGGAGCTCCAGGAAGGGTTGGGTAGGGGAGGAGAAGGAAGGGGCTCATATAATGCACAGCAATCAACAAATGAGGGTTGATGCCAGGACATGAATAGGTGAGCTAGTAGGACAGGCCCTGTGTGGAGGCTGGGACTCTGTAATATTCCCTAGCATGTTTGCAAAGAAGAAATTCTTAGGGCTCCATGCTTTCATTATGATAACTTTACTCTTTAAAAAAATTGTCTCAAACTGTTGATGTCATAGCCTAAAAACCTCAGGATGTCAGCTGGCACCAGCAAAGCAGGACGTGGGCATGGAACTGGAAAGTTTCCAAAAAACACCTCCTACTTAAGGGGTCGTGGGAGCACAGGTGCTGTCACCAAAGTACCAAATAAGGAGGAAGGACAGGATTTTCATCCTTGTTTTGTTGCTTATTTTTCAGTCAGGCAGGTGCGGACTTTGAGCCGCCAGAACTCCTGGAGGCAGGCGCTGCGCGTCGTTCTTCGCGCGTTGGCAACGGCTCTCATGGTGCAAGGGCTGATGCTCCTCCTTCTCCTCCTTCCCCTCCTCCTCCTGCACCGTCGATTGTTGCCATTTTTCAGGCCCAGGGAAAGCGAGTCCCCCTTTGGGTGCTGCCGGCCGTGTCTCTGTGCTGTCCCTCGCAGGGGTGGGCCCGGCTCACTGCTCCAGCGGCTCCCCGGCAGGCCGCTGTCCCTGGCCCGCACCCCGTCCCCTCCTGGGCACAGAGCCAAGCTCTGCATGGCCATCACCAGGGAACTGAGGGCGCTGGCACTCATGGCAGAGGGCAGATTTTGTTCCTCCTCTTCCTCCTCTTCCACGGCCTCCTCCTGGCACATGCCTTCCTCTTCAGCCATCATTGTAAGTCCCTTACAAAGCTGGTCTGCCACCCGCCTCGCTCCTCTGGCTTTTCATTCTTCCAGACATTCATCAAGGGCCACTCAGAGCTGGGTGGATGGGGGTCTGCTGCAGAGGGCCCTGCTTCTGTAGTGCCAGAGCACTCAGGGGACAGGTGACATCACAAACAGCCTCTGTGACTGGGCCATGGGTGTGGTGTGGGTTGGGTTATGGTGGGCCTGAAAAGTGCCCAGGTATGGGAGAAGCAGGTCAGGAGAGCTGAGGGAACCTTTCCTGGAGCCCATCCCACCTGCCATGCTGCTTGTGCAAGAAAAGCTGTCCCTTGGGCACAGGGGCCTCCTGCCACCTCTCCTCAGGAGCCCTTGTCTCCAGCACCCTCCTCACCCCATACTTGGAGCAGCTTCAACATGACCCTGGCAACAGCATTCCAAGAGCATGAAAACCCCACAGGTTTCTAGGAAGAAGGAAAAGCCTACCTGCTACCTTCAGTCTGAGGGTCCCCCACATGCTGTTCTCTCCTTTACAGACAAACCTTAACACTGCTTTTTTGGTTTTAATCTCTAGGGATGTTTTTAGTGCTCTCACACATTGTGGTCCACTTCCTGTAATCATCTGGGAATTTCATCACAGCTAAGGCAAAGTTAAAGCACAACTCACAGAGCTTCAGTCTTGCTCACACAAATAACACAACATGGATTAGGCTACCGTTCCAACAACATGGAATAAATGGGAAAGGTGCTGTGGAGTAGCAGAGGAGCTTGGTGGACAGCAGTTTGTCAAGAGTAGAGAGCAATGACAAAGTTGAGAGAGTCATGTGTGTGACTATGATCTGCTCTGCTGAACAGTTAACACTGAGCTAAGAGAAAGAAGGCATATTTTGTCCTTCAGCATCCCAGTAAACTCATGTATATATAAAGATTTGATCAACTCTCCTAACTGGTATCACACAGATGGTTTTGGAAAAGTCAGAAGAGACATTTGGTTAACTCTGGGATGACAAAGGGCAAAACCCAAGACAACTCCTTCAAAATAGAAAAGGAGGGAGTCACAAATATCTGCTCCAAAATACAAGGCTTCAAAAATCAAGGGCAAAGCACTGTTGGCAGCATCATGGTAACCCATGATGAGTGCATGAAAGAGGGCATTGGCTTCCATTTCAGGCAGATGATGTGACTGGTACCATGAGAATGCAATTAGGTACAAGGAGATGAACACAGAGAAGTCCTCAGTGGGAACAAAAGCCACATGGATGACAGTTCATGACCTCCACCTTTACTATCCTGATGGTTGTCCCTATCAATCAAGTACTTTGGTGTTGCGCTTTCTCAGTGTGCCTGTCTGCTCTGAATCACTGGGCTTTTGCTTTTCCAATGCAGCATTTTCATTTTCTGACTCCACAGACAGGTCCTCTTGGCTTGTCTCTTCTACTTCACTGCAGCTCTCAGAGTGGAATCCAGCATTCTCTGCTATGACAGCAGGATCATCATCACAGCAGCAGCAGCACTCCCCGGTGCTCTGGCTGGGAGGAAGGTCACTCTTCTCCTCCTCAGCGAGAGTTACATCATTCTTTTTCTGCATTAAATCCTGACCATCCATTCCTGTGGTGAGATCACTTAGCAGGGTTTCATCATAGGGATACTCCTCATCTTCCATGCCCTCCATTCTTTCTGCCAGCTCTTCTGGAGAGGGCTGGCTCAGGTCAGGGTAATCTACAAGGATTGTGTCCGGCTTGCGCTTGAAGCAATCAGAATTATCGTACACAGGATAGGTCTCTTCTGGATAACCTTAGGAATAAAGGGATATGCAGCTTGGAGTATTACAGCATTTAAAAGGAGTCCTGACCTCAGTGGTGGATGCAAAGTTGGCCAGGACAGTTGTTTTTCCTACTGCCAGTGCAAGTGTCAGCTCTTTAATGCCATGTACACATCACACTATGAAATCCATGGCAAGAGTGTGCAAAGTGTGTCTTCTTGGGAGATGATAAAAAAAAATTCACTTACTTTTAGGGAGCCAGGATATCAACCCTGACTTTCAGGAGTGAAACCTGAGTTTTGCCGGGAGCTGTGGGGGCTAACAGGTAAAAATGGTGTGTCTTAGATTTTTGAATGGATCCTTCTTTTTTTTCTGCCTACAGATTGGCTGATGCATGGTTTGAACACATGCTATAAACAGCATTACTGAGAAAGTTGAAAAAACAGATATATCAATGACTTTGTGCATTTCATTTTAGAAATAATATCATAAACTTGGCTTTATGAGCAGAGCTCAAGGCCACTGTTTATGCTTTATGTTTTGAATAATTTTTGAAGCTTTTTAAAAAGCAAGAAATTAAGTCTGCATTTAAAATTATGATACAGAGTGGCTCAACTAAGATGTCTTGAAAACACATTTATGTAGCAGGTAAACACCAAGGAATAGAAAGGACATTAAAATAAATAGTTTTTAAAAGACTTCTTGGAGTTGACTTATACAACATTGGAGCTAACAAAGAGTGACTAATCAAAAGTAAAAACTGTAAGTTATCTAAAACATGCAGATCTGATTTCCAAGGGTCTTGTGATTGTCATGAAATCCAGCTCAGCACAGAAAAAGAAAGATATAAACCTAGAGCAGCCAAGCCCCAGCAGCAGATGGAATATATGTGAATATTCATATGCCACTTTGGGCAGCACATAGTGCAGTGTTTACACTAAAAGAAATGTTAGATACCTCAAAATCTAATTTTTTCTGTTATGGTTGGGGACAAAAAAGCCAAGCAACCTCTTGCAAAGTTTTGAACACTGGCTTCTGGAAAAGGAAGGCTAAAGTTAACCAAAATTGGAAAAGGTCTGGAACTGTGAGTAATATTTATCCAATTTTTTTGTAAGGGTAGTGGTAAGAAAGGCTCTCGCTTACCTTCCCAATCCGCCATGTAAGGAGCTTCCTCAGCCTCCTTCTCAGGAGAGATGTCATCTACGAATTTTCCTTCTTTCATAACTCTAGTAATTTCTCTGAGTTGTTGAAGTAACATTTTTTCCTGGTCTGTTGTAACATTTTGAGTCCTGCTAGAAAATATTAGACATCAGAATTTAGTCCACTGTTATTGCAAGTTATGAGAAGAGGTTGAACCCAACCGAGCCAGTAGCACAGTCTGATGAAACCTATTGAGGAGTGTGATCCTTCCTCACCATCAGCATGTGCTCAGCTGGGTATAGTTTATGCCTTTATCCAAAAAGCTGCCAATCTAAACAGGTAAAGGAAGGCAGGTAAAGCCAATGTGAGAGCAAGATAAAAGTGACACACAAAAAAGAGTTATGATACAAAAGACATTACAGAAATTTCTTGCCTGTAAAAGTGTGTTAGGTAAGAATTAGGGTGCAGTGCCTTGTATTAAATATTTTAAGGAAATTAAATTCTGAATCAGTGCTACATGTGTAGCTTGTGAGGCTGATCAAAATTTCTCAGAGTGATTAGTCTCAAGACTCTAAAATCTCTCATTATGACCATTAAATGTGCAAGTTGGACAGATGATCATGTCATTTTAGAAAGTCAACAATGCAGCCTGGTGGGGAGGTGGGGGGCAGAAACAGGAAGGAAGATTTAAGAATGGAAAGAAGGTATTACAAAAGTGTCACTTGCCCTTTAGAATTACAGGGACTGAGATTTTTATCAGATGGAAAGCAAACTTTTGACTGGTTCTCCACTGCTGGATCTAGTAAATATTACTGCTTAGGTAATACAACTACTACTGCAACAAAAATGCCTCCAACAGATAAGATCATGTAGTCCTTACATGTTATTTTCTCTGCAAAGAAACAAGGCTTCTAAAAATCTTATGGACAGAAGGGTGGTATTTGGAGGGGGGTGCTCTGCAGTCTGCTAACTCAGTAGGCCAGAATGAGAAAGGCACTGGCTGCCACCAGGGATGAAAATAGTTCTGACCACTGGTGCTTGTTTCATCTTGAGTTTAAAATTATAATATCTTCAAGTTTAAGTCATTCTTGAGCAGTAATGCCAGTTCAAGGCACTCCTCTGGAGCTCTTTTGGATCTGCGTAGGAGTAAGGAGCTGCTGCCCCCAGTTACTTGTAAGGGTGGTCCTTGGCATGCACAGAATGCTGAACTGCAGGTGGGATGTGAGGTCAGACAGATGATCTCTGGTGATCCCTCGTCTGGAGAGCAGACAGACAGACAGACAGATAATCTCCAAAAGCAGATTCACTGAGTAGGCTGCTCAGTGAAGCATAGGGAAAAGATGGGAAGAGAGGAGCTGGAGGCAGATTTTGGCTTTAGGTCACGTAAGCCTTATTTTAGTTATCAGAATTCTAATAAACTTGCAATGTCCTTCTTCAGGTTTTCCTCTTACCAGCTGCTGGGAGTGGAGCAGCACTCCAAGAGGTACTTTGTGCCACTCTGCCTAAATGGGAATAATGGTGACACAATGGCTACTCCACTAAGGGCAGCAAAGTCACACTGGTTCAAAGTAAGATTAGCATCCTGCTGCTGGTGTGATGATGGTGGAAGTGCTGATCCTGGGCTGGATATTGTACACAGCTGTAACTTAACTCAGGAACTGGTTTGATCAGCACCTACCTAGATTAAACTGCTTCCCTGAGATCACTTTTCTGCATTTACACCAAGGAGCACTTTGCCCCACAGTTTGAAAAGCTGATATCCCAACACTATACATAGGTTACACTGATTTGCCCCAGGCAGTGATCCACAAACAACTGAATGTGTGAGACAGCACCTTCCCAAAAGCCTGGCTTATGCAGATGTGGAATCTGAGATGTGAATTAAGAGGTCCTCAAAAAGAAGTGGTTTCACAAGCCTTTGACCAAAGCTGTGACCGAATTGCTGAACTAATCCTCCTTTAACAGACAAAACTGTACCAAATTTGAATATATATCACTTGGCTGAAGACAGAGAGGCCTATCTCTTTAGCACATTGGGCAGATAAGCTGGCTCAGATAACAGGATCAGTCAATGCAGCTGCATCACTGTGGATTTTCATACAGGAAAATTCCCAATATGTGGGATACCCTCATTAGAAAACACTCCTGTCTTATTGCAACACAAGGGCTCTGTATTTCAGAGTATTCCTCCTCCAAATTCCTTGCTTAAAAGGCAGATTTCCCTGCAGAGAGGGAGAAACTAAAGCCCATGTGTTATTTTGACTTCATTTAAGGCCTCTGGGAAGACTTACTGTAGGTTGCTGGCAGTGTGTAAGACATCTGGCTGCCTGCACATGGGAGATTTACCAGGCTATAATGCACTTAGGAATACTCAGAGGATAACAGATGCAGAAGGTTTACAGTTCAAGAAAAGGTCATTATTTTTGCTGTCTGTATTTGTAGCTCCAACACAAGTATTATTTTTCATAATGGCAATACTTACACTTTGTAGAGTCCCAAAGAGCTCACTAACAGGTAAAGTAAAGGCTTCTTATTCTTACTGTGAGATTAAAACATTTCCTAAAGAGCCATAATGATTGCAGAGAAAATAATCTAAATAATCTAAAATGGCATCTCAGACATGTTAACTGGTATTTTTTTTTTTTAGCTTCATGATCTTAAGGTAATCACTGTCAGAATGCAGCTACATCCCAAAAAATGGCAAATGGCACCCCACAGAGCCTCTCACTCTTCCATCACCTTTACTCAGTTTATCCTAACAAAGAAGTTTTTCCAGTAGACAGCCTGGTAAACAAGACTTTAAAAACAGGTAGGAGATCTGCATTATTTCTCTTACCTAACTATCAGAAACAGAAATTTTTGGTTACATTGTTGAGGACCTGGCCAGGCAGTTCTTTCCTCTTGCTTTCTTTACCTTGCTTCTCATTTTTCTTACAACATGCTGGGCCTTATTAAAAGTACCTGTACTTGTACTTTTTGATAGTTTTGCATTTCTGGAAGGTTGTTTCTCTACTTAACAGTGTAGTAATTCCAACTGGTTTGCTGATTTGGAAGGAAGTCCCCTCAGTTGGTTTGGAGGTTGGTCATCAACTCATTAAAAAAAAAAAAAGCAAATCCAAGTTTCTGGCTGCTGCTTTCTACAACACAGGCTGGCTGTTGCTTTGCCATACCTGGTGTAAAGGGCCATGGTCTCACCTGGGGTCTTTCAGCATTAGTTGAAGCTTGATACCAGTTATTTCTGTCTCTGACTTTTCTGTGTAAGGGTTTCTGTTTAACTGCAGATCAATAGATAAAATAGATCAAGTCATTTTTACTCTCTTATTCTTTCCTTTTTATTTAAATCCATCAATATCCAGATTGAAAAGCCTAGCTCAGTACTCTAACTACACTTTCTAACCATAGGTTTTATTTTAATATTTATCCAATATTAGTGAAATTAATTAGTAGATTAAGAAAGCTTCAGAGTGTTTTAAAACAGCTATTTGCTCCATCAAGAGGTGCCTTTCCCCTCATCTTCAAGGAGGCAACATACAAAATTCTTCATTAAATTCATATTCTCATTTCCCCCGAGACCTTTAGACCCATCTATATAAATAGTCTGGTTGAACAAAGAAGGGAAGTTCTACTAAATAGAGGCTTTGGGCCAATAACACAGAGTAGAACAAAAACTGGATCAGACCCTAAACCGATTTTCTCAGCAAAAAAAAGATTCCATCCTGAGAATCAGCACAATATCTGGGCAGTTCCTAAGCCTATTTCTGTCAGCTTAGAGGAACGTGTAGAGCATTGTGTCAGCTCTCCAGCACA
Source organism: Melospiza georgiana (assembly GCF_028018845.1). Classification (NCBI taxonomy): domain Eukaryota; kingdom Metazoa; phylum Chordata; class Aves; order Passeriformes; family Passerellidae; genus Melospiza; species Melospiza georgiana. Next base: position 19,028,397 of record NC_080435.1, read on the forward strand.
GGGATGAGTGACAGTCAAAGCAGGATCCTTCTGTTCCACTGACAAAACCAGGGCACTTTAGGGGCTCTCCCCCTGGGACCTGGCTGAACATGGGCAGGTTGGGCACCTTGTCTGCCTGAGACTGCACAGGGCACAGCCCAAAGAGGGCAAAACTGCACTCAGAGACAAGTGGTTTGAGCCACAAATGAACAAAATGTGCATGTTCAGCACAGAATTCCTACAGGATGGGTTAAAACAGGCCTTGGTTGATCCAGACAAAGTTAACATGGTTTACAACCAGAACAGTTCTCATTTTTTGCAAACCTCACCTTCATAGTTATGGTATTTCAGTTTTCACACTGCAGTTAAGCAGTGTCCTACTGATCTATTCTTTTTACTCCTTATGAAAAACATAGACTTGTTTCCAGTGTTTCTTTGTAACATAGACTGGTGATATCAGATTTGTAGGAAACATTAATAAACATAATAAAATTTTGAATGCTGATTTTACAACCCTTTGTCTTTCATATTTAGAAGCAAATGCATGAATTTAGAGTGGAACTAAGTTATGTAATCAGATTATTATACAATTCTGCCTTAAAGAAAAATGTTATGGTTATTCTAAAAGGAATTTACATAGATTATAACAGCATTTCAATTCAGGAAAATAATCCATAGAACTGGAAAAGAATAATTCAGGATATTATTTTGGTCACATAAAACAGGCTGTTTTATGTACTTTAAATGTAGATGGTTTATCTTCTTTTTACATATATCTGTAATTTTCTTCCAAATAACACACTGTACAAAGGGGGGAGATAGGGATAGTTGCTTTTCTAGTTAAGGAAATGAAGTTGGAAAAAATTATTTATTTTATATATAGATACTGAAAAGAGAAAGAATTGGGATGTGTAAAATCAAACTTTTACAATTTGAAGTAGCAATAAAAATGCTATTTTAATATAGATAATGGAAGAAAGTTTAACTTCTAATCAGAGTGGAACCTCTCCTTAAAATAATCTAATTTGAAACACACCTGTCATACGTAGGTCCTACTCTGTTAATTAATTTTTCCATTGCTTCTTCTGTCTCTCTCAGTCTTTCCTGAAGTTGAGTGAGCTCATAGTCAGCTGTAAAACAAAACAAAAAAAGTCCCAAGATCTGTCAGTAGGAGCCTTGAAAATGTATCCCTATCCCATTATCTCAGGTAGCAAATGCTGTACCAAACCAAACTGCCTTTTAGGAAACTAAAACAGCTTAGAAAGTTCTACCTACCCTTCCTGGCCTAAGAAGGTGAAGAATATTACCAATATTACACCCATTTAAGCAGCACAAAGGCACAATGGAACTTCAACATAGTAGGAATGGAGAAATCCATCAACAAACATCCTGCTTTTACAAAGACCTCTATCCTGCACAGATTGCCATGACTTAATGCAACACTGATGTAATTATTTTGCATGTCTGAGACTTTAAAAGAAGAGGAAGGGGAATTGTCAGAGAGAAAGGAAGTTACTTCCTCCAAGTCACTATGTAAGTGGTGACTCAGTCTTCAGGTTCCTAATCCAGTGACCTGTCCCCTGCTCTGCTACAGCTTGCCATGAATGCTTTAGGAATATAAATGAAGAGCTCTAGAAAAAAGGCAGAATAATTTTCACCATTGGTTCTTTGGGATATAATGATGTCAAAGTAAACTTACTGCAAAGTTACTTTCTCTCACCAAGCATCAGAGAAAAAAATATAATTACCACTGCTAATATATTGCCCAAAATTGCCAGGCACAATCTACAGCACTAAGCACATTAGGTACTCTTAATATGTGCATTAATGTCAAGAAAATTACAGCTATGTTAAGATAATTGCCTTCCTGCTACCACTTTCTATAAAGCCTTAAGTACTTTTCTTTCCTATTACAGTTTAGCCAGCTAAACACAACACATTTAAATGCTGTAATGATAACTACTCTTCCAATCCTCAGTAGTAAACTTATTAATTTATCTATTAAGTGCCTACAAATACTTGAATCTATCTCACCAATGTTTAGGAAAAATCAAATTAACATTTCAGAATACTGCTTGCTCTCTTTTTTGCATGCATGAAAACTCTGCATTGCAAAAAAGGGACAAATTAGGGAAGCGCCTGATGATGGCTAAGAATTCACCAATTAAAAAAAATTAAACTAGCTTTCATGGTATCTTTCTATGCTCTTACTAGACTGTTAGGGATTATACAATAATTATAGCTGGACATCCTATTATCCATTTTTTAATCATTAGTGACACAGCTTTTCAGCAAATCCGTGCAGTTAATTCAGCAAACCTCATGAAAAGCCATTTCTTCCAGAGGGGCTTGGGATCAGGCTGCTATCACAGCCTCATGGGCTGAATGGGATTAGAAAGTGACAGTGCAGTAATTCTTTTGAACTCTTGCTCATTCCAACACAGAATATCCTGGCTTGGTTTTGGGTTTGGTTTTTTTTTGGGGGGGGGGGGTGGGAGGAAATATCAGCTTTATAGTGCACCCAGAATTCGAAGAGCCCTGCTGGACCATTACAGAGTGAACAGCTACACAGCTCCAGCTCAGAGCCATACTCACTGATTTTCCTCTTCATGTTCCCAGGTGTAGCAGGGGGGCATTTCCGCTCTGCAGGAGTAGTTCTTCCCTTGGAAGCCAGCTGATGAGGACAAGAACATGGCCCTTCTATGAGTCACAACAATAGCAACAGACAAGCCCCAGAGGGAATGGAAAAAAATACAAAAAACTGAAATAGGCCAGAAGGCATCCAGGGAAAAGCACACCCACCAGCAAAACCATTGAATATGCCTGGAAGATTTTGCCAGCTGAAAATTCCTATCAGACTCTTGGAACAAATAACAACATGTGACATATAAAGTACATATAACGTGTAGCCACATATAACAGGGAAAATAATACTACATGTATATTCAAAATTTATCTAACATTACTCTAGATGTGCACATTTTCCAGGAGGAAAAAAAATCTTTTTTTTTTTTTAAAGAAATTTTTCTCTTTTTTTTAATAGAAATTTTAAGAAGTCAGAGACCAATGCAGGATCAGAGAAATCCTTCCCTGCATTCTTAGTTACAGTCTTTGCAATAGCAAAACCCACAGAATACTCCAATCTTTTGACCACCAGGCAAAGGTCCAGCATAAGCATTTTTCTGAGCACAGCTGAAATGGAACAAGGTGCTGAAATGAGTGTATAAATTTTTTCCCAAGTTTTTTATTTCCCTGACTTTTCAATTTATGTTGCCTTACCTTAAATAAAATGTACAGAATATATAAGAAGATGCCAAATCCATATATAGGGATAATCTGTCCCACAAGGCCTCTTCCACTTCCACCAGTGCTTCCACTGCCACCTCCACCTGCCTTGGCCTTGGCAACTGCTTCAGTGAGGTGAGACCTTGGGAAATGAGGGACAGCTCGGCCGTCGGGAGTGCCGTGGGAATGCATCCTCGGGGGAAAGCGACTGAGCTTCCCTGCAAAAAACCACACAATGGTCATTTCCCTTCTCTTCCTTTCCACCCTTTTACACATAGCATAAACCTGCAGCAGGTGCAAGTGACCTAGTTTCTCTGCTTGTTAATTCACCAGCACAGAAGAATAAGTAACTTCTTGGACTAAGTCTGTAATCTCAGCCCTCAGTCTCTTGTGATGTGCAGTGCTGGGAGTTAGGTTTTACTTAAAGCCATTTACTCATAGCAATTTTTCTTCTACACAAATAGGAGTAGAATCACACAATTAAAATCTGATTTTAAGCAAAGCAAGAGCTGGCAGGGCAATTAACAAAGCAGGAATTTTAATAGGTATATTCTTGTCCAAATACCCAACAGATCAGCATCTCCAGCAGGAAAAAATGCCAGGTTCCTACTTCTTTCTCTCCTCAAGATCCCCACACAACATATCAGTTTTCCACTGTGAGCCTGATCTTTCAATACTGCCTAAAGGCATTTAATGTATAAATGTATTAATGTCCAAACCATTATCCACCTAACACCCTGACACATGACTGCAGTGTTTGCTCAGCATAGATTTTTTGTTATTGCCATAAGAAATAGTATTTTACCTGATTTTACAAAGCGAGTAATGAAAGATTAAGAAAAGTGGTTTTACCTCAAGCTGTTCTCCTTAAAAAGGTCTAAGGTAAAGCAGTGTGAGACAGGAGATTGAATATAGTCTGGGACATATTATCTTTGGCATTTTAGAGGGAAATGAATTTAGAAGTTTCTAACCTTTCTAGGTAGAGCTAATTTAACACAAGACAGGAGAGCAAGCATAAATGGATGTACAGATGCCAGAGTAAGACTGCAGAGAGCCTGAAATGGTGCTGCAAATGATTTCATGCAACTGAAGGGCACAAGAACCTCAATAAATTTAAGCTCATGCATTATCCTATTTTCTTGCTGCCATCAATTCAACAGTTTTGCTGTGAAATTCACTATTTTACTCCTCTGTGTAGTTGATATCCTGCTTTCCAGCCTGGATGTGCACCTGCACTCCCTTCCACTGATTGGTGTTGGGCTGAGTTACTCAGCTCCTCTGCCATGGAATCTGGTGGTCGGAGGGGTGGATGGAAGCAAGGATGGGGATTGCCAGGCTGGGCTGCAGCTCAGTCCCTGGTCCCAGCTGGAAAACTCCCCCTCCCTGGCACACATGGCCTGGACACTGCTGCCTGGTGCTGGGACACGCTGCCTGTGCTTGCAGAAAGAAAATGAAAAGCAGGTTTGAAGTGGTGCTGCTAATAACTGACTTTACTTCTGCGAGTATGCAGCTGCAAGTGCTTTTATGAGACACAAGAGAAAAATTTAATTAACATTTGGTCTTGCTAGGAAACACCATCACAGGCAGCTAAATTCCTGAGCACAGAAAATTGCAATAAACACTTACTAGTAAGTGGTATCAATAATTCATGAAGTTCCACTATTAAAAAAATATTTTTCTTGTAGATGATAGCACACATTCCATGAGTTCTTTAGTGTAACTGCCAGGGTACCCTACCACTGACCAAAGCCACCCTCAGATTAGCTTAATTTCGAGGAAGCTGTTATCAGGCACTTAAATTTTAGTGAATTATTCAAAGTCTGTGATGGAAAGCACAGCATCTTATTTACAAGAAAGTCCCCCTGCTCCAGCAGCAATGCCCTGCAGCAGTAGGTCACTGTGGAAACGAGTGTGATGTCGTGCAGAGAGCAGCAGCACCAAGGTGGGGATGAAGAAGCAGGGTAGGTAAACACTTATAAAATATCTTATACTTATGTAAATATTGTTTATTTTTTAAAAAGAGAGATATTAAGAAAGCAGAAAATAATTGACAGAGGTGAAACTGTATTTACAGCGGATAGTTTTCTAAATTATCCACAAGGCCTCATTTGTGCTTTAAAAGATTCAATTCAATTCAATATATTCAGGCCAAGAGGACAGACACTAGACATTTCATTATCAAGATAATTTTAAAAGGGAATTTCATGACTCCTATTTCTAAACCTACCCTATTGATTTTACACTTCTATAATTATTTCCTTAATAAACAAATACTATCTTCCATAGTTTTTTACTGTGAAGAACCCATGCAAATTACTCAGGAAATTGAGGGCACAAGCAACTTGAAAGCAACATATGCACAAGGCTCTTGAATGCACAGTCTATAAATGGAAAATGGAACAATTTGGGTGCACTGTGACCTGAACAAGATTCCACACTTCCAGGGATGAAACACACCACTTTAAAATGGAGACAATAGCATGTAGGAACAATAACATCACAAAAATCAAGTGCCACCTGATGAGCACAGAGGGCATGTCTTGTGTCCTTGTTTGCTGCCCTACCCAGCTGCCAGTGGGGCTGGTGTGTAGTTCAACAGGACATTTTCCTGTTCTGGGAATGCTGTGGGACCACCCTGGTTAGCTTTGAAGGGTGCCAAAGTGCTGCTCTGCTTCTGAAATATTTCTCAACTCCCCTGTGACAGCCTGAGCAGACTGTGGTAACTCCCACCAAGCACACCCCACCTGGCTTTGCAATCTTTTAACCTAGGACTTATCCTACACATTTAATAATCTTGTCAGCTTTGATGCTTCAAATCAACTTTGCAAACCAGCTACAGGGCAAGCAGAGCATGTTTTGTTTTGTTTAACCCAGTCCCCTCAGGAGCTTGAAGTCCAAAAATGAAATTATACCCTAGAAACATTTGTGGTGTTTAAAAATCTGTAGTTTCTGAATGTAGTCCTTAATGGCATTTTCACATGAGAATGACTGTGGGGTTTCTAATCTTGTAACAATATTAACAGCTGAAAAGAAGCAAATCTTAAGAATGGTATTTACAACACAATGAATACAGCAACCAACCAGATGATGATACTCAGATCATTTAAGCATCTTTTTTTCCAGGAAAGCTGTTATGTGTTCTACTTAATGGGTTTTAGGAATTGCTGCGGAGCTCAACTCAACTATTTATAAATTTATTTAGACATGTCACTGTACTATTCAGCAACTCTTAGTGTAGATAATATGTGTCTCTGCCACATCATTTTCTTTGGGCAGGCAACTGATGTGTGCATTGCACAAATTCAAGTTGAGCAGAGGGGTTACCTGAACGGTCATATATTGTTTTTGTAAAGCTGATGCCACTTGATTGTTTGCAAGAAAGCAGAGCCTGCTGCTCTCAGGGAGTTGTAAGGTTTATCTGAAACTCCCAACTCAGAGAGTGGCTTTGCAAAATGTGTGGCATTTATTTATGAACACTAGACTTAAAATGTACTTTTCAAACTGCTAGTAGGTCTCCCCTTTGCTCCTCTTTAACAAAAGATAAACATTCTAATGCCTGTCTAGGAATGTAATACAAACACATTTGTATTACTTACTTAAAGAACTACGTAAGTTCTTTAAGTAAGCTGTTATATATGTGAAATTATTACTGTGAAAAAGAACAACATTCCTATCTGGAAGATATTAACTTCCATAGTCCAATGCTCACCATTTTCCTAAAAGAGACCTCTGAAAATGACTTTATTAGAGAAAGTTCCATTCCCATGCCTAAAGCCTGTTTTGATAAAAAGCCTTCTGGTAACATTGAGTTCTAACAAACAGTACTAAATTTTAAGCATGTTTTATTCAGAGACATTTTGCCCCTAAGACTACCATAAGCACTTTATTAACTTCAAGAATGACATGATTACCTCAAGCCCCTGAAACTCCTGCAGTTATGAGTGCACTGAGGAGGACAACTAATGACAGAGATATGAATTAAGTGGTTCAATCAAGATTTATTCTTCCAATAAAAAAATAACTTCAGGTGAAATACAATTTGGTCTGCAGAGCAGGTGTAATGAAATCCTTGCCATCAAGTTGAAAACACGGGCTACAAACTCTCATCTGAAACCGACCAGCTGAGGCGAGTTATTGCACCCTCAGCCAAAGGCAGGTGCTGGGCTGCACCAGGCACACACAAACCTGTGCTGTCCTGTGATCTCTGCAGCAATGATGGGGAGTATTTATAATATTGAGGATGCAGAGAGTATTTATGTTACCTAATTTAATAATTTAACTGCAGCTGCAGGTGGTTAAGCCACCCCATCACAGCACTGCTCAGAAACAGCTGTGCTGGAGTAGGTACAAACATCATTCATTCAACACATGGAACTGAAAATAACTGGGGGGCACTGAAAATCATTGGAGGGCACTGAAAGTTTGTTGTCAGGATTTTTAAAGCTATTTTCTGTCAGATCAACCTGCAGCCAAAGGAAGGAGCACCACAACATTTACTGATAACTGCTTGACTGCAGTGCTGTGGGAAAATGGAGTGTCAAATTCCATCATCTGGTACCACTGTGGGATCTGTTGGAAGATGTATAGGGGCAGAAGCCAATGGGGAGCCAGGTTCCACCTCCCAGAGCATCTGCTCCCACCCCTGCTTCAGGCAGGTGACTGCACAGTGCTCACCTGGGCTGGCTGCTGGGCCTTTATGGGTTTTTCCATCCTGCAATGGAGCTACACACCTACAGATCTACAGTGCTGACCAACCTACTTTCAAGTTCTCAAAAATCAAAAATAAACATGGTAACCCTGAAAGGGCTGTTGTGGCATGGAAATCCTGTATTTGGCTTCAAGGTAACACTGTTTTAGCAGTAACTTCAGCCTGAAGGTCCTTAGAAAACCCTGAAATGGAAAACTAAATAAAATCCACGTCACCGACGAGTGCAGACATGGAAGAACCAGGCTGTTGGAAGGATGCAGAAGGCACTCAGTGAACGTGAGTCCCTGTGGGACAGCACCCTGAAGAACTGTAAGTGCTCTGTGCTCCCACCAGCCTCATCTCTGGCTTGTGGGCAGCCCTGGGCATAACTCCTCTGCCAAGACCAGAGGTTATGGTACCAGCTTCTCTTGTGCAGTGCCTTGAGCAAAAATAACCTCTACAGTACAAGGCAATGGGCATGAAAAGGAAGGGAGATGTTGTATGAGCCCATTCCTTGAGAACTCAAAGGGAGGACATGCAGAGTGGGAGGGCAGGCACGGGGACACAGCCTGGGGGGCACATGGACAAAACTGAAATAATGAGCCTAAAACAATGCATCACACGGCCACCGCATTGTGAGGATGTGGTGCATGAAAACTAAAGTTTAAAATGCTGGCGTAGGAAACTGAACAATGAAGACGATTCAAATGAATTTTTATTTCATATGCAACAACAAAAGCATTCCATACACAAAATAACAAAATAATGAAGGGATGTATTGCAATGAAAAAAAAAAAAAAAACCAGAAAAAGAAAAAGTGGAATGAAGACGTCATTTTTCGGGAAGCTTTAATACCCCGCACATAAATAAAACGGTATTTAGAAGTTTCTAAACTACTTAGAAAAACAAGAAAGTAGATCACAGCGGTAACCACGAGTGACTCCTCCGGCACTGCACGCGTCGCTAAGGGATGAGCACGGGGGAGAGACGCACCAAGAGGGAACCACGCTACGTTTCCATTGCGGGCGGCGGAGCTCCCTGCGGTCAGCCCCGGCCCCTCACGGAGCCCCCACAGCCCGCCCGCCCCGGGCTCACCCCCAGCGGGACCGCGGCGTCCCGGCCGGGGACTGGAGGACAAGGAGGGGCGGCGGCGAGGAGCGGCCTCTTACCCTCGGGCGGCGCGGCGCCGGGCTCCTGCCTGCCGCCGGCCCGGGGCAGGAGGGTGCGCGGCAGGAGCAGGGAGACGCAGAGCACCAGGCAGGACACGGCGGCCACCCGGCAGCACGTCCAGGCCGCCATGGCGGAGCGCGGCGCAGGCGCGCGCAGGCGCCGCGCGGGAGCCTGAGGGGAGCGCGGGGGGAGCGCGGGAGAAGGCGCTGGAAACGTGTGGGGATGGCAGGGAATGGGCTGGGCTGTGGCCTCGGAGGACCCCCCTGAGCCTCGGAGAGCGGCGGAGGGAACACGGAGCTTCCCTTCTTCTCCTTCAGTGCCTGAAGGGAGCCTGCAGGAAGGATGGAGAGGGGTCTTCTACGTGTAGTGACAGGACCCAGGGGGAAGGGCTTCAAACTGAAAGAGAGTAGGCTTAGATTAGATATGTAAGATGCATGATGTCTTTAAAAACAATTTGATGGGTGTTAATGTCTTTAAGACTCGTTTCAATGTCTCCACTGACTTTGGGTTTGTTGCAGTGCAGACCCGACAGCAAGGGAAGGCACAAGCCTCAACCTCAAAACTTTGGGGTAAAACAGTACGGCCAAGGTGGGATATGTGGGAGGCGGTTCAGGAAGGCTGTGCCTTCCTAGTACCTCAGCCAGTGGGAAAAGGAAGAGGGGAACATGCAGCCAGGAATTGGAATAAAAGGCCGATCCTTCCAAAATGGAGAGGAGGAAAACCCTGCAGGTGTGCCCCAGTGGATTGTCTCCCATTATTCAAATAAAGCTATCTAATTCTCAGATTCTAGGACAAAAACCTCTGGTGTTTGTGCGTTTTCCTCGAAACAAATGCTCTCAAGTAACCCCACCAGGGACTCAAATGACCTCAAGAAACCCCAACTGACCTCAAGAAACCCCAACTGACCTCAAGAAACCCCGGATTCCGGACAGGACCAGGAGTGGAGTCGGCAAAAAGAAAAACCCACTCTGGATTCCAGCTGGCGTCCGGAATGGAGTCGGAAAAATGGAAAATCCGGACTGGATTCCAGTCAGAGTCCAGATTCTGGCCAGAGTCTGGAATGGAGTCGGCAAAATGGAATGCCAGGACTGGATTCCAACCAGATTCTAGAATGGAGGCAGCAAATTGGAAAACATGGACTGGATTCCAGCCAGGGTCCAGAATAAAGTGGGCCTTAAAAGAAAAACCCGGACTGGATTACATCCAGAGTCTGGAATGGAGTCGGCAAAAAGGAAAACCTGGATCAGATTCCGGCTGGGGTCCAGAATGGAGTTGGCAAAAAGGAAAACCCATTCCAGACTCTGGCCAGGGTCTGGAGTCAGCAAGAGTTTTGTTTGTTGTTTTTTTTCCCCAGGGTGTTTATAGCATCATGGTCTTCAAGATCTCTTCCAACCAAGACTGCTCTGTGATTGTTCCTTACCTCCCATAACCATTTCCCAGGCTCTGGTCCTTGCTTGCTTGTAGCACTTGGAACTTTCTGGGGGGGAAAAAAAAGATCTCCACTGTGCCCTGTTTTTCCCTGCTGTGCAGTGTCACAGCTGGTCTCTGACATGGGTGGGCACCGGGTGCACAAGGCTCGGAGCATCCATGGGAGCATGCTTCTCATTCTCCCTGGTCTGACATGAGGCCAGGACCTTTCCTGTGGCAGGACCGCTGCAGTTCGGGCAGCCAGGCTGCAAGGACAAGAAGGCAGTTTGGGTAAAAGCACTGCTTGAGGCCGTGGCTAACCTGGATTCTCCTTGTGCATTTGTTTCCTTCCTTTGTGCATATGGGACAGATGTAGAAAAGTTCAGACCATATTTAAACTTAAATCAATTTACTTCAACTATCTTAAACAACAAAAATCAGAAATGTGCATATATGTTCAAAAGAGGGTGTGAAATATACCTCTTGTCAGTGCATTTGTTTAGGGTGCTGCTGTGCAAAGTCATCCTGAAACCAGCTCCCTATTGCACTAACAATAAAAGATCAAAGGGGGAAGTTCAGTGTTTGTACTTGTTCATTTTCACCGACTTAAGCAAAAAACTGTCAGTCATGTCAAATTAAATTATATGGTTTTGTATTTCCATTATATTTATATTACACTGTATTACTGCAGTTGAATTAGACTATTTTCCATGGGGTCTGGGCTGTGACTACTGAATTTAACTCACTTTACGCAAGAGCTACCCTTAATTAGACTTGAGCTGAGAGCAGAATTGCTTTGACTAACGCTGCAGACCACTATGGCAGCAGAATACCACAGGCTCTTAAATTACTTCAAAAGAGATATGAGCAGCTGGAACTGGATGGACAATTCCAGAAATCCTTCCTAGTGAGCACCTTCACTGTGGGAAGACAGCAGTCCTTGGTCAGCCCTTACAAACCAGCCTGGCTGGAGTGTGTCCTTTCTGCACCTTCACCCATGCCTCATTCACCAGGTTTCAGGCTTCCCACAGTAGAATTGCTGGGAGTCCCTGCACTGTTCCTGGGAATGAGAATTGTGGGAGCTGTTGTTTTGGCATCCATGCCTCTTTCCTAAACTTGTCGGCAACTCCTGATGCCTCCAGAGGCCAAGTCAACAAGTGAGGGCACCAAAAGGAGCGTTGCCTTGATCAGAAATGTGTCATCAGTTCACTAACAACAAACAATTCCCTCATTCCATCAGGAAAAATACGTTGTTGTTCTCTAGCAGTTTACAATATTCAGAAACAACACTTATGTAGCAAAATACCCTTCAGCCAGTAAAATGGATATTCAGCAGGTACCAACAGAAATTTCCAAAAAATTATTTTTAACTTCTGGACAGGAATGTTAGAAAGTAATTTAATTTTATTCCTATTTATTTAACCCTCTTGTTTTCCCACCTACCTGTCTCTCTGCTATGACATGCTTACTGACTTTTCCAGTTTCTCCTTATTATGGGACAAAGCTTGAGAGGCAATTTAGCCAGTATGAATCAGAGGTGGGGTTTTTTTCCTTATTTTTATGCTTTTTCCTTAAGGATGTTCTTGGGCTATTTTATTTTGCAAGACAGCTCAAAACCCAGCAAATGAGAGTGGGATTTGTGGAAATTGTAAACGTTCATGCTGCTATCCTGGCTGGCAATATCAGCAATAAAGCAACCATCCCTTTGCACAAGTATTTGTAACTTATTTTAAAATTTTACCTTTTGTGGAGGAAGGGTCATCTTCAGAAGGCAGAACATTTTCCACATGTGTGGGTAAGGATCTACATGAGCCATAGGAAAACCAAACTTTGGATTGGTATTGAATAAAGCAATATTCAACTGTTCTGAAAAATAGGAAAAGCATGAATGCTCAAGAATGATGGCTGATAATTCAGTGAAGAGAAAATTAATGTGAAAGAACTTGAATGAATCATTTAAAACCTGTCTTTTTATCTTTTCTTTTTTTTTTTGGTCTGCTCATTCTTGACTGGCCACGTATAAATTGCTATAAAAATGAACAATCTCTGATATAAATGTAAATCAGGAAGAAATTTCTTAACTTAATCAAACTAACAAATGACACAAGAGCTTCCTCATTTGTCTAGGTTTTGTCAGAAGCTGTGCTACCACAGTTCCTCACCTAAATTAGGGGCATGCCTATGTGCATGCTGCAAGCATTCTCACTGCAGAGTATCTTAGTAGTTGAGAGCCAAACGCTGCAGTAGTAGGCAAATGCTAACACCAGTGAGAAGCTCAGGAGCTTGTTTTGTGAGGAAGAATGTAATTCCTTGGCAATTCCCAGGGCTGTTGATTAGCTGCAGAGCAGGCAGAAATCACTGGCTGGGCTGTGGAGGCAGAGCTCTCTGGGAAGGTCTCAGTGGTCTGCAGCAGGAACTTTGTGCACAGCACAGGAGCTGGCACAGCAGCAAAAATGGGTCACGTCCTCGGTGCCTCTGGGGGCAGCCTGCAACAAGGGTGTGGTTTCTTGTCTTCTGTGCGTGAGCAAACCTATCTGGCGCCTCTTCAAGTCTTCCTCTTGCTGAGAGCTGGAGGATTTGCCCCTAAATGAGCAGTGTGGACTGGCAGCCCCTAAATGAGCAGTGTGGTGGACTCAGCGGTGAGTTGTTCAGGTAGATCCGGCAGCAGATGGGATTGCTTGCACAGTGTGGTCAAGAACACATCCTGGCACCTTTCTTGGTGTTACTGATCAATGCTCTGATGAATTCTGTGGCCATTCTGTCACAAAAAAAAAAAAAAAAAAAAAAAAAAAAAGAATAAAAAAAGCATTCTGCTCCAATTAATTAAACAAACTGATATGAATTCCGCGCTAAAATCGCACTTTGCATATCCATAATCTCTGCACTACGTTTTATGTATACTTTACCCTTGGGTAAAAATTTGTGAGCATATAAATGCTTTCTCATATAATCTTACTAAAGCACGCTCTTCCCTATAAATATTCATACCACTGCCAAAACATTTGCAAGCTTTCCCCAAAGGTGAAATATGTGTAATGTACTTTGCCTTCTGGGTATAAATATTATCCAATACATTTTGGTTAATATGAATACACTAATTATTCTTGTAACCCTTTTTAAAAGGGTCATCCTCATGATGTGAATTTTTTAAAAATGTAATTACAGTAATTGGATACTTAATCTAATTAAAATTGGCTTTATCTTTAATGGGAATTTTTCTAAAGAGGCAGAATGACAATTGACTTTCTGATAATCACTGTTTTCTTTCAGCTGGAGGATGCATTTAGTACAGTAGGAACCAGAGAACATGGCCTTTTTACCACATGCCAACCACCTTTAGGGCCAGTTAAACTACAATTTTATCCATTACCAGAGAAAACTTCCACTTTTCTTAGAAATAAAAGTTCTCAATGATTTCATTGTGGCTCAGGTAGAGATAATTTAGGGAGTGTTTATGGTGCTGATTATGATGCAAGGCGTGCCTTAGAGAAGATGTTGTACAGGGGAAGGTGCCAGCTTCCCAAAGCCTGGCTCTGTTCAGGTATGTAGGCACAGTCATGCACAATGAGCTCCTCTGTCTTTGGGAGGTGCACCTGCATGGACCCCAGCACGCTTGGGGTGCATGTAAATTCTCACTGACATCAACAGAACTCCAGACAATTTGGATCTCTTTATAATTCAGATCAACATTTCTAATGTGCTCTCTTACAGGCACTTTCCATGCAGAGTGACAGGCAGGACTGCCACTGTTCAAAGGGGGAAAATTATTTTGAGTCCACACTTGCATCTTTTACTGTGGGAAGCCAAGGAGAACAAGTTAGGAGCTGTATAGGAAAGAGTGGAGAAGTGGGTTCACGTTGCTGCCTTCAGACACCTGTGACATAAACATTTATGTCTGCTATAAAGCTGCTGCACCTTTCAGGGCCTTTCCTTTACTGGAAGCCAGGCAAGAGAGAAAGGCCTTCAAGGAAAATCAATCAACTGTTTTGTGGGCTCAGCTTGCCAGTGGTGTGTTCATATAACTAAAGACAGACATACATTTCATAGAGGAGTAAATCATAATCATCTACATCTACAAAGTATTTTCTAAAGAAAGATTAGGAAAAAAAAGATAGATTACATAGAATGGGCCAAATCATGACCTAGTGCAAGGAGACACCTCTGATTCTGATATACCTATATTTGACTGTCCTCAGTGTCTGCTGGGGGATGATCTGATTGCCAGAAGAGCCTTTTGGGTTTTGTCCCTGCAGCCTGGTCTGTGCCAAAGTGAGACCAGACCCCCTGCCGGATGGCTGTGGCAGTTCTGATAGGAAATCTGTGCCCGTGTCTGTAAATGCTCTCTGTGCCTCTCCCATGGGCCCAGCTGCTGTGCCTGGGGAGTCACCTGGAGCTCACAGACCAGAAGCAAACCAGCATCACACTTCCACAGGAAGTTGTTCTGTGTGCCCAGACATTTTCCTCAGGAAGCTGTTCTGTGTGCCCAGACATTTTCCTAAGGAAGCTGTTCTGTGTGCCCAGACATTTTCCTTGGGAAGCTGTTTGTGTGCCCAGACATTTTCCTTAGGAAGCTGTTCTGTGTGCCCAGACATTTTCCTAAGGAAGCTATTCTGTGTGCCCAGACATTTTCCACAGGAAGCTGTTCTGTGTGCCCAGACATTTTCCTAAGGAAGCTGTTCTGTGTGCCCAGACATTTTCCTTGGGAAGCTGTTTGTGTGCCCAGACATTTTCCTCAGGAAGCTGTTCTGTGTGCCCAGACATTTTCCTCAGGAAGCTGTTCTGTGTGCCCAGACATTTTCCACAGGAAGCTGTTCTGTGTGCCCAGACATTTTCCTTGGGAAGCTGTTTGTGTGCCCAGACATTTTCCTTAGGAAGCTGTTCTGTGTGCCCAGAGAGCTCCTGCTGAGCTCAGCCCTATTGCAGCCCCCTTGGGCAGGCAATCAGCTAATGAGCAGAGAGAGAAGGTTGTAATACTCTGCTACTTTTTGGGTCAGGGTGAATAAATATGTGTCTACTTCTGCTGAGCATGTGAGGTAGCAGTGACTGCAGAGCTGCTGAAGGAAAAGAGTGTGGAGGTGATGCTATGATTGAAACACTGTTTCAGCAACAACCTGTACCTGGAACACATGATAGCAAGGAGACTTCTAAGAGAACTACTTATGTACTGTGAAAGAATCAGTTTTGGAGTGAAATTAGCACTGATTAAAAGAAGCATTTCAATTTAAAAACAGGTACCAGGAAAAGTTGATCATAAAATGAGTGCCTAAGTTCAAAACAGCATCAGAAGTACCAAGGAAGCCTCAAGTTTTATCTCAGAACTGCAAGTAGGCTCAAAGGCCTAGTTTTCAGCTTACAAAAAACATTTGCCATATGCCAAAATGTTGACGCTGAAAATAGTGAAAAGCATGTTATTCCCCATCAGTTTGTTTTATCAAAGTGATATATTTGTGCAAGCTGGACATTGGATAAAGAAATAAGGATATTATCAGCTAGCCTTCACTAAGCTTGAAGATTCCATGTTGAAGTTGAACATGGAGGCAATATTGAACTTTCCAGTGCACCTTTAGTGGCAAAACCCCAGTGCCCTGGCAGGTAAGTGGTCCTGTACCTGAGACACACAGACATGGTGGTGTGGGGAGGTTCTGCTGCTGTTACAGAAAGTGCATTTTTAGGCCTGGCAGTCCTGCAAAAATGCTGTGGGAGGGGAGGACAGGGAGCATTTTGGTGGCCAGCAGTGTGAACTGCCATTTTTCCAGACCTGAAGAACCTTCTGGTTGGTGCTTTTGTTTTGAGGCCATTATTAGCTACTCAGTACAAAAGAGCTGAAAGCACAACAACTCACTAGAAAAATCTGAGCTCTTCAGAAATAAATTTTTGGAGTGCCATAAGAATTCCTGTCCCTATTTCCAAGGCCAGTTCAAGCTACACTTGCAGTAGCTTGTGGCAGAGGAATCTTGGCAGATGCCCATCTGAATACTTAGAAAAACAGAAGCAATCTGTCTTGGGTAAGATCTCTGCTCTACTGATGTGGTCTCCAGATAGGCTTATTGTGAAACTAATATCAAACACTGCTCTAAGCATGAGAGAAAGTTATTGCTGGCTGAAGGGAATAGATGTGTCCAGGGAGGGAAAAGAGTCTGTTGTCTCTCTTCTCTTTGCAGACATGCAAATGTTCCTCATCTATCAGTGGTGCAGTTGCAGGAAGAGACTGCCAAGTAACCAACTTCCAACCAAAGTGACATCCATTTATCCTACAAAACCACAGGAAAAGTTTTCTTGCCTAAAAGAAAACTACTCTTGTCTAAGAGAAGTATCTATGACAAAGTGTGATGTAAAAATCTTACAGAGGAGATCAGGTGTTTCTAATAAAAGGAAGGCCAGACATGACTTTTGCTTTGACCATAGTCAAAAAAGTGGTTGCCACTTTCCAAAATCCTGCTATCCATAGGAATATTTCAGAGAGCAATTGAACACTATGCACAGTGAGAAATGAGCAGGCTGGGTAGGCTGAGTGCTAGCAACTTCCTTTACAGCAGCTTTGATATCCTACATGCATCACAGGCAGAAAAAACCATATCAGAACCCACAGGACTAGTGAAAGGCTGTGCAATTTTTGGATGTCTCTGAGGTCAGCATCCCTGCAGCACACAGAGTGTGGTGGGAGCAGGAGCTGTGCAGCTGGAGCTGTGTGTGGCTGGCTGACAGAGCAGCCTATGTACCTGTATTCCAGCACTGTGGAGAAGGGAATGAGCCCTGCTGGGTGTGGGTAATAAAACATGAATAGTTCCCACATGGCTTCTGCCCAGCAGAGAGACAGCAATTGGAAGTGAAATTTGAGTAAAAAAAAAAAATCCACTTGGTTTTGATTGAAAATATGAAAATATCCTGAAAACAAGGCATGGAAAACCATAACATTTGAATAAGAAAACTAACCCAGCACCTAGAAACATGGGAAGTGTGCTTGGAGGTGGGGGGAATCTTTCAGCACAGCCAGAACCACTGCTTAGTAAGTTGGTTCAATGCTTACTATCACAGGGTGGCTCAGAAAAGGCCAGGAAAGCAGACACAAATCTACAATGCCATTTCCTTTCAGATGAAAGCTGCAATAGAAACTTCTTTACTGCTAAAATCCTGTGGGCAGAAAGCAGCTGTTCCTGGGTAACTGAGTGCTGGGGGCATTAATAAAGGATTAATCCTGCAAAATTCCTTGGTGGACGACCCATTTTGTGTTTAGGGTTATGTTTTGTAAAGAAACACCAAACTGCTGGAGCACTTGGTCATTCCCACCATCTCTTTTTGCTAGGAACAGGCCACAGCACTCCACACACCACATCCATTCTTGTTCGTCAGCAAAATCCTCTGATAACAAAGAGCCATGCCAAAACCAGGCATCCCAGCAACACCTAAAGCCTCCAATTTAAGAGCTTGTTGGTTTTGGTACTCAACCTCTCTCTTGCTCTTGAAAAGTTTCTTTCAAGGTGAAAAATTTGGGAGAACCATTTCAGTTTTTCCAGGAGATGGCAGTGCCACTACAGAAAATAGCTGAATGGTTGAGCTGCTAAGGTGACTGTTCTGTAATTTGCCAGTTTAAAACTCATATATAACAAGTTTTGATTTTTTTTCAAAAGTAGATGATCAGATAATTATACTTCAATGACTGTCAAAAGCAATAATGATAGCACTCATTACAAGTTTAAAGTGTGTCTGAATTCCCAAGGGCTCACAACAAGCATTAATTCATCTGAATGGAAACAGGAGACATAATTGGGCAGTAACTCATTTCTATCACATATAGTATATGCTATAATTAATTTTCACCTCACGTTTTCACACTGAATGTTGAACTGGCCTCCTTACACCCATCTCCTCTGGCTGGGGCAAGTGCAGGTGTTGCAGGAGTTGCAGCATCAGGTACGTAGGCAGCAAACTCTGGGTTCAATCTGAGGAAATGCGATAGCACATCTGGCAGCACCCGGCAAATCTGAAGTAAAAAGCAGGTGAATAAATGTATTGAAAATTAATAAGGAACAGAGCACTGCACCAGATGCAGTGGTATGCTAAGTACATTGCTAAATAGACTGCAATATGCTAACTAAACTGTCTAAAATATATTCTTGCTTTCATGAACTCTGTGAGCTTATGCCTTTAATTTTCAGGTTGAGCTTGATTTCTGATTATTTTTGTCACATCATATTTCAAGGATTTTGTATTATGATTACCTGTGATTTACTAAAAATAACAGATCAATGAAAAGATGCAGAACTTACTGTGCTTCTCTTTCCATTCACTTACTATATTTTTCATAAGTCTTTCATTACAAAAAAAAGGCCTCTATTCACACTAGAAAGGCTACCTACCAGTTCAGTGAGAAGAAGGCAAGCAAAGAGTTATTCTACACCCTGCTAACATATTCATATAAAACTCATCCAATTTTGTTAAGACCTTTTGTGGAGAATCAAAAGTTAGCTAAGATTGTATTGTAATTCCTCTTTCCTGACCTGAAAGTCACACAGCTGGATTCAAGTAGGCCAGAAATATGTGCTTTATAGAAGCACCTTGTGGCTGGGGCCTTTTTTGAAGCTCTGAAAGTTGATGCTGCTGACCCTGCCCCCCGTACCAACGACCGAGTCTTCAGTAGGACCTCACGGCAGAAGACAATTTGTCACAACTGTCAGGTAGCTGGCAGAAGGAAAGATGCTCCTTGTTTCATCCATGTCAGCCCCTACATTTCCCTTGTAGCAGGGCAAGAGTTGCACACTGCTCATTAGACCCCAGAGATTCCGCTTCTGTGGGACACATCGAAATTTAAATACCCTGGAGGAAAATAATTTGCTGCTTGATCCAACAGCACCTTTTGAAGTCGGTGTAAAAATGTTCATTAGCATCAATGAGATTCAGATTAGATCCCTGTTTCATAGTCAGCAGTAATATAACATAATTGGCTGCTCAACATCATATTTTGCAAATCATAGGAATTCGTGGAAAGCCATGTCAACAGCAGTCTCATTTGTTAGAGCAGCAGCAGCAGCAGCACATCCAAGCTTTTTACAGCCTGACAGGCACAAATGTTCTATCATTTGCATCCCTCCCAGGTGGTGCTGAACTAGGTCCCAACCTGTGTGGGAGCACCACTTCACTGGTGGGTGCTGGTAGGAAGGACTGGTAATTTGTGATAATGGACATAACTAAGATACAAGAAGAAAATTAAGGCATGGCATAGTAACATTTTATATGTGTAAATTTTAGATCTCGTTGTTAATGATGGTGGTGAAGTAATGATGGTAGTGGTACTTAGCATTACATACATGACAAAAACATCAGGAAATTAATGTACATGGCAGCTAATCTCTCCATTATTTATGCCTTTTAATTTACTGCTTGGTCTTTACAAAAATAAACCCCACATAAATAAGGTATTTAAATGATGATTTTTCAAATATAGCATTCCACTTATTAAACTCTACATCAGATGAGTAGGACAGGGTGACACTAAGAGCTAATCAAACAGGAGCTCAGGTCCTACAGCTGATAACTCTCATGTTAGGGAAAAGGAAATTATCACTCATCCTGATTTCTGACCAAGCACTGCTTCCACCAACCTCATGAAGATCATGGCATGACTCTGCACTGGTGGGCAAAAGGATGGCTGGGCAGGGCTTGAAAACTGCCCTTTGGTAGAGCCACCTTGATTTATATCCACTCAGGATTTAATTCAGCTATTTGAATTCAGCATTTAGCACAAGCAATGCCAGCACATGTGTCACAGACCGTGTTATTCAGAGATGTTACTCTGTCCATGTGAACAACAATGAGCACCAAACAGGCCGGGTCATGGTGGAGTGTGGGGCACCAAAACCAGCAGAAGGAGCACAGCAGGTTGCTGTCACGTATGAGAAACAGCCAAGTGTGTCAGAGGTAAGACATTTCTCATGCACACACCTGATAGCATGCAAATGTCTGTAAAACTCCAGCCAGATCCTAGAAGAACATACCCCCCCCCCCCAAAAAAAAAACCTCATGGAGCTGGAAGCAAACTAGGTGAATAAGACTGAGAGCATGTTCATAGTCATCTCTTGTCACCAAGGTAATTTTCAGGAGTAAAACCCTATGCCTTTGAAGGCACATGCACCTCCCACACAAGCTTAAATGCAACTCGTTCTGGGGTGTGATTCAATGCCATCCTTCTAATGCCAGAAATACATGTGCAGCCCAACTCCATGCAGCACATCCGTCCCTCTGCAGCCCCAGGTAGGGTTAGTCACCAAAGGACAGGCAGATCAAGGAGCAGAACATTTACCAGGCTCTCAGGGGACTTGTTATTTCTGGGACAGTTACTCTCCATGCATCTTTACTGAAGTAATTCAATCTCTCTTGTCTTTAATTTCTGCTTGGTTGGAATCTTCCAATTGCTACCAGGACTTCAGCTGTAGTCCCCATTTTACGTTTAAAGCTCAGTTGAAGCCTCTGGGCACACCACTATTGCTACTACTGACAGATGGCTCCCACAAGTGAGGAAAAGAAGAATGCCACGAGTATGGCTTGGTTTACAAAGTCCCATTCTCAGAAACTGAAGAAACACCCTCAAAGAGAGGCACTGGGCCTACAAACACACCAGGATGAAGGAAGTTTTAAGGGCTTTGCAAAGAGGGTAGAAGTGATAAGTTGTGAATTTTCAGCAATTGGCTGAGAAAACATTCAAGTTTAAATAATCTCTGGATGTGCAGCTCTGGGGACAGCTAATACAGAGTTCCCATTAAAAATCTCTCAAGAGATCTTGCAAGATTAAATAAAATTAGCCCAAAGGCCCAAATTCTGTCTGCAAATCAGGCATCATGAACTGAAATGAAAGAGCCCCCGAAGCGCACAAGGCCAGCCCAGCCACATGGGCTGGCACTCACCCCACGGGTGTCTCCCTGCCTGGCTCCTCACCAGCACCTCTTGCCTCTCCTCCCTGCTCCCTCCAGCCCTGCTCCCTGCCACTCTCACAGCCCACTCTGAAGCTCATGGCTCTGCTGACACACACAGTCACACATTGAAAAGTGCCTGGAGAAAGGATAGTTGGTTGATCCCACAAGGACCAAGGCTGGATGTGCCTGATACAAGTGCCACTGAAAACCTGGAGGGCCTGGCACCTGCCTTTGGGGTTTGTGAGGGGCTGTTGGGCTGGTACTGCGGCTCACACAGCAGTGACAAATGATGACAGCATGGAAAAATATAGGGAAAATAAATCCAAGAAAGTGAAAAAATCCCAGAGTTATTAACGGGTGTGAGCTGATGGTGCAGGTTTGCCTTTTCCCCATTACACCCTTAGGCTGTGCAGCAGACTATGACATTGTTGCCTGTGATACAACTCTGGCAGCAAGGCTCTTCTGATAGCAGACAGATCTCTGGTGGAACGGCTGCTGAGCTGGGGGCAGCAGATCTGTGAGCCACAGCTCTTCAGTGTGCCCAGCTCATCTAACACACTGGCAAAAATGTTTATGCCAGTCATTACTGCTTGCATTTGGCAAACCCTGGCACTGCCAAGTACCTGCACCTGCAAATAATTCCCTGGGAATTGCTGGCTGCTGGTACAGCTTGGAGCTCAGCAGCCTCTCTGCTGGTCCATTAACTCCAGGAGATGTTTATTATGAAGCAAGAACTTATTCAACCAAATCTCACAACAAATAGAAAGCATAAGAGAAATATTAGGTCAGCACTTGGTAAAACAGTAAAGAATATGCTGTTTAGCAGGGTAGGTCTCAGTGCTGTTTAAGTGGTTGCACAGCTACAAGGCACTGCTTTAAGCAGACTTTTCCTCTCTGATCCACAAGAATACTTCTGTGAGAGTTGCTCACCTGTGCTTCAGTCACTGGAAATGCAAAGCTAGGTCTCTTAAACCTTACCAAACCCCAGAGGGATTCAGGCTAAGGAGTCCTGTGTGCTTGAGGACATTCAGGCGCCTCAGTCTGTCTGTCTGTCAGTCTGTCTGGGACGTGGGATGCAGTGCCAGGCACAGATCCATCCTGCTGCACAGTCCAAGATGTGCTGCAGCCTCTCCAGGAGTGCATCCATACACATCCATCTTCACTCAGGGACAGTTTATAGATCGCACGGAGGATAATGGGAGGGCGGTAATTTAAGTCAGAGTAGTTAATTGCACGTAAGGATTCCTACCATCCTCTCAGTTTCCTAATTGCTAATATACTTAACACTGATTTTATCAATAGTCCATGATATATAAAATTACTTCATATCAGCTCATTAGTTAATTAATTATAGGAAGGACACACACATCAAAGCCAAATGTAGACTGAGGACCCAAACTTCTCCTTGAGCACAAGGAGCAGCTCTAGTGCAGTGGTGCCAATTCCCTCTGGACTGTGTGTTTTTTTCCAGACACTTGTTCACAGCAATGCAGTTTTGCAAAGGACAGGTAAGGAGGAGATGTGGCCACCACGCCAGGACCAGCCTGTCATCTCAGCTTTTTGGGACTTTACCTTTAGGCACAAAGAAGCTCCTGGATAAACCACAGCTCAGAGCTGCAGCCAGCCCATCAATGGCTACGAGAAAGTACAGAATTAAAATACACACACACACACATATATATATATAATATATAAATTTTATATATATGTGTACCATTTTTTGAACCTCCTCCAAATAGCTGAATGAGTATGCTAAGAAACGGGATATAAAGTTAATTGTTCTATGAGAGTATCTCACTAAACAAACAGAGAAAAATATTTATTATAATTAGACAAGAACTCTAAACTGTGTCCAATGAGTGCCTTCTCTATGGCTGGTTTTGGTGAGAGTGAAATACTGTACATTTTTCCTACATTACACAAGAATTGGGTGAACTGAATGTTTCTGATTGACCAACCCAACAAACAAAGCCATTTCAAGCCACCACATTCTACTTCTAAAATAAGTCTAGAAAGGGACAGGCAGCTATTAAACTGATGTGCAACAATGCTCTAAGTGATGGTCTGTCCACAACCTGGAGGTCATCCCACTCCTTTATGAGTAAGGATAGACAGGATTGTTCAGTAATTTGTGGGGTTTTGCCTTTTACTCTCCTGGTCAAAGTGGAGCAGGAGATGGAGGAAGGTTTCTGCTCCAATAAAGAGTTTTTATCGCACAGCAATCTTCTCTTTTATTGTCCAGCAACTCAAAATTTGACTATTTCTCTATTTTAAACATCATTGACAGAGCAAAATGATCACACTTTCTTCTCAACACTGGCAAATGAATGGTTTCAATTTCCTCATCTAGGATCTCTCCCCTTTTATGGGGCTGGAGACCCCTCTGTCCAACCTACTCTCACTCTTCTTCCCTTCAGCTTCTGCATGCAATATATATGTATATAAAGAAAGTGTGATCAGCCAACTAAAGTGAACAATATGAATTTTAGATTTGCAGCCTTTCAATTTATTATTTACAGAGAAACCCAGACTCCAGTGTTTGCTTCATGCTGATTATCCTTCTGGGGATTGAAAAAAAAAAGAGTTGATTTTTCTTTTACCCCAATTTCCACACTGCTTCTGTGCACACAGTCCGTACACCCCCTTACATGATTTTTTTTCCTCCTGTTGAAGACCAGATTGAGGGCTTTTTGCTTTTTGGAGCCACAGGCTCTTTACGAGTGCCTTGTTTGTCCCATTTCTCACCCCAGCCTGCAGTTACCCCTCTGGTTTCATGTGCTGATTTATTGCTAAAGACTGTATTTTCCATTAGTGGAGAAGAAGGGAGGGAGTACCAAACAAACTCCAGTGGCTGCATTCAAAGTGTAATGCTTCTTATCACAAATAATTTAAAAAATGCAAGAACCCCAATTTGCAGCTAGGAGGCCCACTTGAGGGATCAGTTAAAATTTACTCCTTTATACGCATGCCAACTTTGACTTCAAAAAGACTTTATTCCCAAGGATAAACAACCCAATATTTGTGTAATATAATTAAGTGAAGGCATCTTTAAATGTCATACCAGCTTGTGCCATGCTTTAAATTGTTATGCATCAACAGAATTTAACGAGATGGCCAAGGATCCTGCTTCCTGCGTGAATGCGATAAGCCACAAATACTGTATAGCTCTTTAATAGATTGCCAAAATAAAGCATTTTGTATGCAAATTATTCATGGAGTGGCAAAGCTAATAGAGTGCCAAAATTACGCCCACTGGTCCCCTGCAATTAGTAGTTAAGTTGAAGTATCTTCAAACTGCAGAATTTCTTTCAGTGTCTCCCAATACTTGAAACATCTTTTCATTTGTGAAAATAGGAAATAACAGCTTTTATTTTCTCTTTAAGGTTTAGGGTATGTGTGCTATAGCAGAGAAGTGGCAAGAGGGATCTAATCAGAATAATTGCACATAGGCTACCCAGGAAATAAATGTGAAAGTCCGGTGACTTGCAAGAAAGTTGAAGGAGAAAGGAAAAATTTGATTTCCCCCTCCCCAGCCTGAAATGAAGTCTGTGAGCACTGTGAAGTGGGTCTCAAAAAGCTAAGGGGAAAAACCAGAGCAGGGCTGAAGAGAAATTACAAGCATTTACCAATAGCTGGGAGTGGATTTTGGTGTGCCCCCAGGTACAGCACCTTCCCATCTCCTCATGGAATATCCCTGTTCAAACAACACCTGCATTCTCCTGGAAGAGAACACTTCCTTGGGGTGCACCAGGCACAAGAGCCGCCACCAGGAGGCCCATACCTGTAAACCATTTGAGCTGTGGCTTCACTGGCAAGAAATCACCTGAAATGTTCTTTTCCAGTAGGTTCAGGGCTAAGCCAGCCATAACCAGGAGTTTCTATTTTCAGGTTAAGTACACAAATAACCGACAGCCACATCACCTGGGAAATACTTGCAAAACTCTAAATTTTTCTGTGAAGTAATAATGTTCTGCCTTGAATATTGGTTACAGGAATCCTTTGTCAGAAACAGAAAAAAAGGAATAAACAGGATTTCCCAGTCTCCACATTTCCAGTGAAAAATCTCTTTCCCTCTTTTTCTGCTCTCTAAGACAGACATAGGGCTGGTGAGGGACCCATGGCAAGGGGGCAAAGCAGCATTGCTCCTTGACGGACAAGTTTTTTGAGAAACCTTAAAGTGCAAAGTATCCAGGCTACATTTACCCTCTTTGGTCACTTGCAGCAGCGAGTGGAAATGCGGCTTGGTGGAGAAGTGGAGGGGCAGGTAGGTCCTGTAGATCAAGTCCCCATTCTGCAGAGGGAACTCCAGCTGTATTTTCCATTTACAACCTAATCATCAGAGTAGTGAGGTACATGCCAGGGGCCTGGGATGGTGATTTAAGGAGCCTGTGTCAAACTGCTTGGACCTAGATGGCCTTTCCATGCTAACCTGGAGGATTTACTGCCAGCTAAACAACAAATGTAATTTCACTCGCAAACTGTTCCATGAAATGTTGTGGAATACCATAAACAACCGTATTCAGTCCAGTGAACTCCAAAAGCTGTAATCTACAGCATTCCCATAACCTGGGGGGCAGCAGGGACACCCACAGCCACTGGACCCACTTCCATATTTTGATATTAAGAGAGGGAAAGGACAGCAGGCCTTACAGCAGAAAGCTGCAGTCCCTTGGAAAAATAAATAAAAGCAGCCACCACCACCACCACTCACAACATAGATCTTGCATTTTGTCATTTTTTATAGCGAGGCAGGTTTAAATGTGTCCTTTTTTATGGCCATGTGGGTTTTAATGTCCGCCCCGCCGAGGGGAGCGCTCCCAGAGCGTCTCTGCCGGACAGGATTTGGCAGAAGGCACGGGGAGAACACTGCCCCAGCATTTTTTCCACGTGTGCCTGGCCAGCAGCACCCCCCGTGCCATGGGCAGCCCTTGCCAGATGCTATTGGTCAGGGTCCCACTCTGACAACTTGTCATCGATTCCGCCGGAAAAAAAAAAAAAAATTTAAAAAATGGCAACCAATGAAAATCAATCTTCTGATGCTCCGCTGCCTTAAATACCACTAGAGCAAACAAACAGCCCTAAACAATACAGCAGAACCCATATATCAATTACCCTAAATGCTCAAGCATTTTTACTTCACAGGCTGCAACATCCGAGTGTGGTACCCGCGCCCGCTGCGCCGGGATGATAATGGTGCCGCATTGTTCCCGGGCGTCTGGCGGCCTGATAAGGGCTGCCTGTGCTTAGATGATAATGAAAGTGGGCAGGCTTAACATTGTGATTGGAAAATTTCTTGGGTCTCAGAAAAAGGTTCTATTAAGCCCACTGACCCCAATTGAATATTAATTAGCTAATTAACAGATTTATTGTTCCACGCAATTTCTGGAGAGGCGATTTTTTTTCAAGTGCCATTATTTTTTTAAATTATTTTTTGCATTGTGTATAATTGAATCTTTGCAGCTGCCAGCATCTTCTGCATGATTTGGCAAAAAAAAGAAAGAAAAAGCACTTATAGCTTTCCCTTTTTTTTCGAGACCCAAATGTTTCCAATCGCTTTAGCGAGTGTTTGGAGGTGGGGGAGGGAGGGAGGGAGAAAGACACAGCTGATTTATGTTACATTCTACAGATTTATTTATTCTTAAAAGCTTAACTTAAAAATGTCCACACTTTTTTTTTTTTTTTTCTGTTATGATTCACTGGTCTGTCTTTTAGCCTGAGGTTACCACACAGTGCACTGTTATTCCCAAGGAAGACACTGAGGTCCATACCCTGCCTTTCATACACATCCTTTTAGGCATTAAACATCTTTCCTCTGCTCTTACCTGTTTGTTCCTGCTCTTTTCTGCCATGCAGGTGCTTTCTGCCCAGCTGGGGAGGGCAGGGGACTTGGGCCAGCCTGGCTCTGCCCTTCCTACATTCCCTTCCGTGGACCACATGGCTCCACTTTTTTTGCAAAGTATTTTCCTAAATACTAAATTATTGGTGAAGAGGGGAGAGGTGATGTTTTAACATATGGATGATTTCTGACCAATTCAAAGAATTTTATTTGGCACAGACTGCTCCAAGAGCTTCACATGGAAGTGAGCAGGGGCCCACAATGATCTGTCACATTAATCTATTTGTTGGGGTGTTGCAAATTTCTTACAAATAATTTACTGCATCATATCTTTTTCTAAAGGAGAAAGATGTCTTTTAAATGCTATTTTTGCTGTTCAAAGACATTAACATAAGCACTTTTTAAAGTTTCAGCATTAAAAATCCAGATATTCTTATAATGTTACAAGCTGTAGTAGAAAATGTCAACAGAGAACAGCATTATCCTGTTAAAAGTAGAAAAGACAGGAATAATCTTGCATTAGAGAATAGAGAACTCAATTTATATGGTGCGAGAGGGTGTACAGATCTCTGCAGTCCACATGCCTGGACTTTGGGCTACTTCTGATGCCCAAACACAGGATTTGAATAATCTGCTGTAGCAAATGTGGTTCAAAACCTGGACCTGGATCTTTTAACAGTGTCTTCTTTTAGGGCCTTCTATGACCATTGTGCAAGACCACCAAGACAACTACATGTTATGGTTAAAAACTGTAACAAGTGACACCTGATGGGATGTGTGAAAGACCCTCAGGCACTTACAGAAATTAAACTACATTTGCCTTGTGCCCCACAGACAGAAGACAATACAAGAGAGACAAGTTTATACCTGCCACAGCTACAGGGGGATGCAAGGGTGGTGAAAGCTCACAGATAGCTCCTCCTTGGTTTCTTTCTCAGACTGATGATTTTTCTTTCTTCTAAATAAAGCTGCCGGTGTTCAATGAAATAATTGATTCGTAGCTTTTAAGCAGTTCATGTTTCTACAGCTCACAGTCATGTTTGGAAACTGTGAAACAGGTCCTTGATAACTCAAGACACTTTTTGTATCCACAGAAATGCTGCCAGATTAAATGAGTTAAAATACACCCAGTGTCTTGACTGCTGCAGGTGACACCAGTGCAGATTATGGACCGTACTTGCACAGCAGCATAAAACCCAGCTTGTTGTTTCTGATGGGAAAATTGACACTTTCACTCAATGTCCAGAACTAAGTTGTATGACCCAGAAGAGAACAAGCCAGCAGAGGCAGCTCTGGGCCCTGCCTAAATTTGGATGCAGCCAGTTCACCCAGTCATGGGGAGAAGTGCAGCTGTTGGAATGAGATAACTGAACTGAAATATCAAATCACAGAATCATGGAATTATTAGGGTTGGGAGAGACCCCTGGAGATCATCCCCCTTGTCAAGGCAGGGTTGCAGGAGGAACACCTTCAGTTGGGTTTGAATGTCTCCAGAGAAGGAGACTCCATGATCTCCCTGGGCAGCCCTTCCAGTGCTCTGACACCCTCAGGGTAAAGAAGTCGTTCCTCAGTTGAAATGGAATTTCCTGTGTTTCAGTTTATGGCCGTTGCTCCTCATCCTGTCCCTGGGCACTGAAAAGTGTCTGGCACCATGCTCTTAGCCCACCTTTGTGATATTTTATGCACTTAGGAGATCCCCTCTCAGCCTTCTCTCCTCCAAACTAAACAGGCCCACAGTTTACTCACTGGAGAGATGCTCCAGGCCCCTCATCACCTTTGTGGCCTCTTCTGGATCCTCTCCATGGCTCCTTGTCTCTCTTGTGCAAAGAGCCCAGAGCAGGACACAGCCCCACAGGAGTGGGGCTGGCTGGAAGGGCAGGATCAGCTCTCTCAGCCTGCTGGCCAGCTCTTCCCAGGGTCCCACTGGCCCTGCTGACTACGAGGACACACTGCTGCCTCACGGACAGCTCATCACCACCAAGCCTCCAATTGTCCCTCTGCAGGGCTGCCCCCCAGCAGGTCACCCCCAGCCCATGGGGCCATTCCTCACCAGGTCAGGACCCTGTTGAACCTCATCAGGCTTCCCTCTGGCCAAGGTGAATCACAAGATTTTCATGAAGTGCAGCTGACATAGACTCCTTTCTATTCAGATTTCTCTGCCTTTTTTCACAGCTGTACCCAATCCTGAAGTATGTTAGTGAGGGGGGTGGTGTTTAAACCACACGATCATTTACTTAAAAATGATGAAATAGTACTGGGGCTCCAAATAAAAACACCACAAAACGGGATTTCTAGTTAAGCATAAAACCACAAGGAATGGGGAAAGAGAAACATAAAGCTTGCACTGGGCTTATGGAAATGTGTGAACTGTGCCAGCAAAGAGCCTGGACAAGACTCATCAAAAGGTTGGTTGATACTATTTCATATTGACTTTGACCTTCTACTCTAATGTAATTACTAGGAACAATTTAAATAACTTTCCTTTTTTTTTTCTTTTTTTGTTCCCAGAGGGGAAAAAAAAAACATTTTCCATTGCTTAAAACTGGAAAACAAAATGTTTGATTGAGGTCATCTTGACATCCATTAGTGTGATAAATGAAGTGGAATTCAAGGCTGCTCCATTATCAAGGTTCATTTTCGTTGTTCAGATCTGGTTTCCCCCTCCCCTCTCCCTTCTTTTTTTTTTTTTTTTAAAACAACATGGCCTCAGACTCAAGGCTGATTACAATAATTACATTTTCTCCCCATAATAGTACAAATGATTCAAGGAGTTATTCAGAATGTTTCAATGTCAGCACTTAGATAAATGCTCCTTCTTTCCCAGGGATTGCATTTTTTATGCAGAATGTTAGTTAGCAGCAGCAGTAACAGCGCAGTTGTCAGAAAACTGTGAATTTACGTGCCCAGTAACTATATTCACAATTGTTTGGTACTCGGCCTGGCAACGAGGCTGAATGGGACACCAGATAATTTATAACTGCTCCCCAACACAAGAAGAACAATTATATTGTGTGCAGTATAAAATGGCCATTATTTAGCTCAATTTTTAAAAATTATTTGAACAAAATGCCCATCCTTTGCAGGGCTATTTTCTTCTTGGATCTAATTAGATACCCGAGGAATACAGGATGTATAAATTTTAGCCAGCAAATATATTTATGGAATTTTAATTCGCTTCTTGTATACCTCTGCCATAAACTTTGTAAGCCTTCCTTGGGAGATTTTTAATCTTAAAAAAAAAAAAAAGCAAAAAGACCCAAGAGCTGTACAAAAGGTAGCTGCTGTTTTTCTGATGAGCAGCAAGATGGTGGCTGTACATTTCTCCTCTTGCACCATAAAATTACTGCTGTTTTATGAGAACAAGTTTGTTTCTGCAGGCTTGACAGATTGCCACTCCTGGTGGGGAGGAGCTGGGCAGAGCTTTGGAGGAGCCTCAAGCAGGTTGGGATCCATGGGATTTCCATTTCAGCACTTGAGCTGAAGTTTCCATCCCCAGCCTTCACCCCTTGCCCTGAGCCTCCCCTTGGCTTTCACAATGAGCAGGTCAGACTGCTGTGGAAGGAACCTCTCAGGCAAAATTATCCACATAGCTGTTCTGACATCTCACAGAAGAGGAAACAACCCCCAAAACAGTTCATAAGCCCCTGACTGCAAAGATCAAAACTCCCTTCTTCACATGGAGAAGACATGGTAATGGCTACGAGTTACTCCTGGGGATGTTCCAGATAGACACAAGAGGAAATTTTTTCACACTGAGCACAATCAGCCTTTGGAATAATCTCCACAGGGAAATAAATGGAAGACTCACAGACGCTTCTAAGATTCAGCTGGGCCTTTTTTTCCAGGTCATGCTTTTGCCAAGAAAGATTGGACCAGATGATGCTTGAAGTCCCCTATTCTACAATGCCATGAGTGTGTGACTGCTCATCTTCCCCTGAAGGTGGCAGGGGCAGGGAGGCTCCACAGCACTCAAAACACCTGGCTCTGGTACCCGCTCTGCTTTTCCTTTGCAAAACATGGAAATTTTGGTCTAGATGGTAAAATTGATTTCCATTCACAAAGATGGCACTTTTCCTTACTTTGCTCCAAAGTATTTCAGGGATGAACAAAATGCATGAGTAGGTATTGGAGGAAAGTCAGGTTTAAGCAGCCTCTGCATAATTCATACCTAAACAGGAATTCGGGTAGAGAAGGAACAGACAGATATAAGAAAGCTCAGGTTTGTTAATAAACTGGGCCCAGTTTAAGACATCATCGAAACTTAAATTTTACCAGTTTTGAAAGGAAATTATCCATGCTATTACCATGACGCCATTCAATCAAAGTCTAAAATTAGGCTTTCTCCTGAATGAAACCTTAAAATATCTGACATATATTAATCTAATCCAGCTGTCTGGGAGTTGATGTCACCCTTCACTGTAGAGCCAGGTCACAAAACATTGCATTAACCCCTGCCTTGGGAAGGAGATCTTTCATGAAGCTGCCTCTGCATCCATCTAACTAAAGCAAATCCAGTCATATGTCTTGCAATGAAAAAAAAATAAGAGAGAGCAGGAAGGCAGCAGGCAGGGGAAGGGCTGCAGTGGTGTCCTGCCAGTATTCCAGCTGCCACAGCTCCCACCTGCCCTTCCCTTCACGGAGTCCAAGGGTACGGATGCAGGAGAGAGCTGGGATGAGAGGCTGTGCTGAGTGCAATTAATTTATATCTCCATTTAAATAAAACCCTCTCATAGACGCAGCTTGGGAGGAGGCAGCGCCACTTGGCAAACAAAATTGTATTAAGTGCACTCCACTAGAAATGTTTATACTTTGTCCCTGAGAAATGTTTATGCTGGAGTACAGTATTTAACTTATCAATTTGAAAGTGAATGACGAGGAGAGGAGTACAGAGGTTTTCTTCTTTCAGAAGCATTTGTTAAGTGCCTTTCATTTGTGGCAGCTCCAAAGTCAGGGTAAATCATCTTTGCCTGCAGGAGTCTGCAGTGACCAGAGCCTGTGGGGACACTCCAGCAAATGCACA
This sequence comes from Melospiza georgiana, assembly GCF_028018845.1. Taxonomy (NCBI): domain Eukaryota; kingdom Metazoa; phylum Chordata; class Aves; order Passeriformes; family Passerellidae; genus Melospiza; species Melospiza georgiana. The sequence continues at coordinate 19,060,688 of NC_080435.1, forward strand.
CACACAAAAAATGAATGAAGGTTTGGGGAAGTGTCTTCCTTTCTGATTAAATTCCTTTCTTCTCACCCTCTCCTGGTGCTGACTTGCCTCAGGAGCCCAAAACTATGTTAGAGCAACTGGACCAGGTCTTAAAAGAGAAGACTGTATCCATAAGCATGAATTGAGCAAACCACTGCCTCCAAGTTTGAGCAGGCAGCTGATTCCATCACCAGAGAGGCTGCAATTCTCTGCCTTTTTCTAGGGAACCTGCCTGCAATACTCTGCCTTTTTCCAGGGAACCTGCCTCTTAACACCTGGGTGCACGAGGAGTGTGCACACTAGGAAGTGCTTGAGCCCACTCTCCTGTTTGCTGCTAACTCAGATTCCTCACTGGAGAGCCTGTAGGCTTCCTAAGAGGAATGTTTTTTTGACCCCTAAAGGCATTCTGGAAAGGCAATGCAATGCTGCAGAAGATACAGTTTTCTGTAGGAAAAAATTCCCAGTTAAATGTTGTGTTCTGCAGTAGGACAGTGCAGAAGTTTTGAGTGTTGGGCATCTTCAGGAGTCTCAAAACCAGGATTATCTTATCAGCTGGCAGCTGCTTCTCCCCCACACCCTAAAAACACCACAAAAGACTGTGCTGCCAGCCCCAGTTGCTTTTTCTTGGTGCAATGTGGGAAAGATCAACTAGAGTGGGGGGAAATAAATGTAAAAAAAAACGAGCAGGAGGGGAAGGAAGATTGCTCACTCTACCCATCATCCATAACATCGTATTTGGTCGTTACGTCAGGCTCCCAGGGAGGCAAAGAGGCAGTGGAGGTCTGAATCCAGGAATAACAACGTGCACTTAATAGTTCTCACTGCATGATGGAGTGTATGACACTGACATGTTACCAATGCATCTTCAGGGGTTAATGAGGGAAAACCTGCCTGGAGCCGACGGCCCAGGACTTGCCAAATGGGAACAGCTCCTTTCTGTGAGGAGAAGAGACCCAAAAGAGGGAAATCAGGCACAGAACAAACCACCTGGTGCAACTACATGATATTTCAGCAGCCAACAATAAAGAGCAAAGGGAGGGGAACCTGGTGCCAGAGGGGAGGCAACGAGTGGAGTTCAGCATCTCATGGACAGGGAGTAGGAAGAGAAGAAGAGCCACAAGTCCTCATGGCAATCTCAGCACTGAGCATAATGTCCAACAGGCTCTTCATTGTGTCCCTAATGTATCTGTCTCTGACATTTTTTCCCTCCTCCAAAGATTTGCTCTAGAGTATACATGACCTGGGTGTCTGAATCAGCTCAGAATCAGCAGCACTGTAATGATAATGACAATTATAATAATAATAACAATAACAATAATAATACCTTTTAAAAGCCTTCATGCAGAGTGGGAGAAGTAACCACAACCTCTGAGAAACCCAGAAAACTCTGCACCTCTTGGGTACGAGCATTAAATGAGGTTTAAAAGCTTGCTGCCCTCTCCAGCCCATGTGTCAAGACCAGACGTGGTGGTAGAAGATTGAAGGACAATAATTTGCAAGAGAGGGGTGTAATTTATCAAATTCTGGGAAACTCATCACTTTGCTTTGGATATGAATGAGTGGAAAAAATAGCTGGTAGTGATTAACAGGTTTTAAGAGGTACCTGCTCCAAAAGTGCTTGGTATTATGGAGAAATAGAAAATAATTGTAATTTTAAACTTATTTTGCCTTCCCTATGGTTCATTTAATTTCCTCTCACCAAATGAATGAGATTAGCAAAAAAGAAAAGCTCTCTGAGGAAAGCAATATGTGTCTCTGCTGAGAGGGACAGAGCTGCTGCCTTTGGGACATCTTGGTCTAAAGGTTGCACCTTTTTCCCCCAGAGCTTATTTTAGGAAAGCTACACTTCATTGCTAAGAGTAGCATTGTTCACCAACAGCTGGAAGCACACATGGGTAGCCTTGAACTACAGGAAAAGTAAAAGTCATCTCCTGCTAATGGCACATGTTCTGAGGGATGAGAAATCCTGACCAAAAGATCATGTGCCAAATCCTGCAATTATTTCTGACTGTGACACACAATGAGCTGTGGATGTGGCATCAAATCTCACATCAGTGCATTGGAGGGGCTTCACTGTCAGCCCTCAGGACCTTACAGAGCAGGGAATCCCCCACACACCTCAAGGTCCATCCTGTTCCTAGCCATGGCTGCCTGTGGCATGATCTGACCAGCCTGGTCCAGCCCCATTGTTTATTTGGGGCTTTGTCTAACACAAGACCAAGACACCAAGTGCCCAAAGCAGGCGGCGTGTGGCCAAGGTCAGGGTGCCTGGGGCTCTCCCCAGTGGTTCCCAGTCCATCTGTGGTTTCTCCCCAGTGGTTCCCACATGGCAACTGGCTTCCTATCAGCCACCCCATGGCTGAACAAAGCCAGCACCATACCCACAAAATGCCCCAGAGCCCAAAGACAGGCCTGTCTCTGAGGGACCAGCACATCTCCTAAATGTAGGAGGGATGTGTGGCTGGGCAGCTGCCACTGCTCTGTGTCCTCAGCTTTCCTGGCAAGCATCAGTGCCACTGCTCCCCCAGAGGAGCAGAGAAGTCAGGAGAGCATGGGGCACTGCCCAGCCGGCCCCAAGGAGGGGAAGCTGCTCCTTTACAAACCCTTCCCGCCCTGGATCTGGGTCCCTCCTGTTACCCAGAGCCGAGATTTATATGGCAGGAGACGGGGGAGCGCAAGCACACGGGCTGGAGCAACTGGATACCCTCAGATTTATACTCCATTTGGGATGATAATGAGGTGGTTAATACAGAAATACAAGACAGCAATAAACCACTGACTTTTATGGATCTCAGTGTGAATCTGAATCATCATTTGGTGAGCAGGAGATGGGTGATATACAGCAGCCTGTCCCGCCTCGCTCCCTGGGAGTGCAGCAGCACCAGGGAGCACTGAGGCTGATAAATCCTGCCTGCCTCTGCAGGAACAGTGGCCATGGGGTGGGATTTGCTAATGGAATATGGACCAACTAATCTCAATTAAAGGCATGTTCTTGTTGCACTGAGATCCCTTTCCCTCTACTCAAGTTGGGCTCATTTTTAAACCCTTCATTGGAAATGCACGCTGGCAGCTGAAGGCAGATTGTGCTGCTTGCTTTAATCAAACGGACTAAAAATTACTTGGTTTCTGATGGGCAAGGAACATTAACTACCACTAAAGGATCTACTTTCATGTCACAAAGTCATCTAAACTTCCATCAACCTGCTTATCACTTTGAGAAAAAAAAATCACAAAATTACAGCACGTGTGTTGTAAACGCCTCAAAGTTCACAGGAGCTAAAACCCCAATAATGTAAACAGCAACGTGACAAATTAATGGCTTGAAAGGCCCCTTTACCTTACAATGTGACACCTCCTTGCAGCTGCCCCCAGAGCACAGACACTGGAGGCTGGACCAATGCTGTGGGCAGATGCACAGCCCTGGATGCTCAGTGGTGCTGCTGCAGGGCTCCTCTTGCACCTGTGCCCTTGGCTGCTCCTGCTGACCCTGCTTCTTGCTTGGGATTTTCTTCTGTCATGGACCAGGAAAGCCAAGAAACCTTATAGAAATAGTTTCCAAAGTAAACCAGGGACTTCAGGGTATGTGGCTTTAACAGCCTGACTGCTGAGAGCAGACACTGTCAGCAGCTCCCAGCAGCAGGGCCATAAACAACACCAGCAGCTTCCCAAAGTGTTTCTCTGGGTGCATGCATGCACTTTCCTGTGAGACAGACTTAGAAGCTGAAGTGATATTTCATTAAGGGAGCTGGAGCTAATCCTTCCCATCCCTATTCTTCCCAGAGCACAGGCAGGCAGGGCTGGGCAGCAAGGTTTCTGCTACCTCCACACCCCAAATCTAGCAGGAATGGAATATAGGAGGATTTTATTTATATATGATGGAAGGAAAAAAAAAAAAGATAAAATGTTAGAGGAGATGGTCCAGAAGTGCTGAAATATAAATGAAGGACTGAAGTAATCTACCCCTACTTTATGTAGTGGCATAGATATAAAAAAACCTGGGCTTTATTATTATTATCAGTATTTTTATTGAGAATCTTTTTTCTTTCCAAGAAAATTGTTTATGTAGAATGTCCCAAGAAGCTTCAATTTTTGTTTATATATCCATATATATGAGTGGTGGTAATTTGAAGCCCTCCAAACAATCACTTGTAAATTACCACCTTTCTAAGCAGCAATATATATCCACAAATCAGTCCCAGGACACTGAAGCTATATATGAACAGGTCAATTTATGTTACTCCAGGCAGAGAAAAAAAAATTGCTCAGTTTTATATAAAAAGAAAATTTCTTATTAACATGTACAGTTAATTGGATAATAAAAAAAAGAAGACCTGGGCTGACTAGAAAGTTGATCTAGTGAACTCCTGAGCAGTGTAATTCACCAGGGCAGTGATCCCACTGCAGGTGCAGCTTTACCTGCTGCACAGCCTAGGTGTGGCTCCTGTGCCCCACACACACACACTGGGAATGTCTCACTGGAGGTGTCTGCACCACAGCAGTGCAATGCTCTGCAAGGAATCCCCAGAAAACTCATGGCAGAGCCAACAATCTGAGAGGAGCTGGAGCAGAACGCTGTAGGACCAGACCCCTAATCCCAAATTCCTCCTCTCACATCTGCAGCAGGCAGCCCTGGAGCCTCCTCCTGTGTCAGACCATCTCCAGCCACGGGGAAGGGGCACTGGTTTGAGATTTTGCTAATAGGGATAAAACCTGAGCTTGTTTTATTTTTGTGGGGTAGGCAGCCATAACCACATAGCCAATCATGTGCTGCACATCACACCTTGCTGCTGAGAAAGCCCCTGCCAAGTCACCCCCTTGGGATTTGGGACATGGATGGGCAGGGTGAACTCTGGCCAGATGAGCCCTGCCAGTGGTCTGTGTGCAAGGAAAGAGAGCAGAGGTTCAAAGCAAGGTGTGCTTGTACCTGCAGCCTTCTCACAGCCCTTATCTGCTGCTGTAAATGCAATGTTTGGGGACAGCTGAAGGGGGAAGGTTACCCCAGTGCTGCTTGATCCTGTTATCAGCCATAAATTGAGTTTCCAGGACCCTGAGCCTCACCACTTGCTGTCGCAGACATCTTCTCATGAAAAATCCTTTCCTTAGGATTTTTCCTCCTGAGAAGCTGAAAAGGTTCAGGAACAAAATGTAAACAATGGTTATCTGCTGCTGTGGAATGCAACAGGTAGATCTGTTGGTTTGTTTGTAATTAATGGCCAATCACACTCAGCTGGCTCAGACTCTCTGTCCAAGACAGCTTTGTTATCATTTTTTCTGATGCTATTCTTAGCTTAGCCAGCCTTCTGATGAGATCTTTTTCTTCTATTCTTTTAGTATAATTTTAATGTAATATATATATAAAAAAATAATAAATCAAGCCTTCTGAAACATGGAGTCAGATCCCCGTCTCTTCCCCAATTCAAGAACCCCTGTGAATACCATCACAACCTGTAACAGCAGAGTCCAGATCATGCACATACTTTTTAAAATATGCTTTTCCTCAAAGCAAGACTTTAGGAGGAGCTGCTCACAAAGCCAACAAATGACATCAACCAAAGGTTCCATTCATCAAGTGGCTTCTTAAGTGGCAGGAGTACTTTATAAGGCCAAAGCATCTATTTGCTGCACCTTTTCCTTCCATAAATTACACTCTTGGCTTCCTCAGCGAAGCACCACTGGAAACGTGAAAGAAAACTAACAGTTGTATTGGGTCAAACATAAGAAAATAGAAATTACTAGGAAAAATGCATGCAGGCCACTTTCTCAGACACTCAGGTGAGTTTAAACACGAGCAGCCCAGCTTAGAGGGCTTTTGTCTTCACCTTCCATCAGTGCACAAGCATTGCCTGCAGAGCCTTTTTTGTTAGGTGAATATTAATCCTGTCCACACCAGCCTTGGCTTTTGCCATATTTTCAGGGAATTAGGACATTTCCAGGAAATTTGTCCTGGTTGTGCACAGGGAGAGTGCTGGGCTACTCTGGCAGTACCAGAGAGGCAATTGGTGTGAGGCACTGCAGCTGGCCAGCACAGACAGAGCACACTCACACACCCCAAACCAAAAGGGGAAAAAACCCCAAACTCCATTAATTCTGAGTACCAACAGCTTCAGAAAGAACCCTTTGCAGGGCAGTTTCAGAAACAGCCCCTTTGCAGATATTCAAAAATAGGAGTTGTGCTTGTTGAAGGAATTATTCACTGTGACTTATTTGCTCTACTGATAAACTGCTTTTCCTCCATGTGCTTGTAGAAGGTGAGAGCCTCCTTGTTCTGCAAAGTCCCCAGAATCACCCCAAATTCCCAACATCACCGGGACAGGAAGGCATCATCCACAGAGAGGGAAAAAGCAACTGGATCTTGGTGGGAGAGAGGCCCCTCTGCCGGAGCCAGGGCTGGGCACCAGGGGCTGTCACAGCACAGGGACCCTGTCCAGAGCCACCTGGGGCCGCAGTCTGTCTGCAGCGGAGCAGGGAACCAGCGGGAGCATGGCTGGGACAGACGGACACAGGGGCACGGGAGAGGGGCAGCAGCGCTTGGAGCAGGTGGGGATGCACAGAAATAACAACAAATCCATTGCTGCAGTACCCCCAGGCCGGGATGGGGCTGCAGGTGCCTGTGCCTGCAGGGGACACTGTCCCAGGAGCACTGTGGCAGAGCAGCGAGGCAGCACAGGGACAGGTCCTACACTCTGTGAGCTGTTCTCCCCAAAAATGCACAGTGATGACCTGCACAAGCTTCAGGCTTGAGTCTGCAACCCCTCTCCCACACTGGTGGATTGGCTGGCCAAAATCAGAGCAGAGCTGACACGTTCTGATGTTGGGGAAATTACATCCCCCCCAAAAAAGGGCATGGGGACATCAAATGCCATCAGGGTTGAAAGGCTTCAGTAATTCAAAGGTTTCTGATCTTGGAATAAGCCTTTGCCTAGTACCACTTGGAGCAGGCTTTGATTAAAGGGTATTTTGTTAATTGATGTTTAAAAGAAGGGAGGGTTTTTTGGGTGGTTTTTGCCTTTTTTAGAGGGGTTTAGTGCTTGTGCCACCCTCAAGCTGCCAGAGCAGTGTGGGCATCACGGCAGCCTGGCAAGAACTGAGCTCCTGGCCATTAATTGCAGGATGGCTCAATGTCCTCCAGCTCCTTCCCCCCTCCAGCTCCAGACATTGATGAATTTTAAGCTAAAAGACCAACTGAATTTATTATCTTCCATTAGTCTAATACAATACAATTTATTTTTAAACAGCTTCGCTCATGCAAAAGCATCCCAAAATGATTCACAGCAGATGACAGGCTCTGCATGCAAATCCAGGCAGTTTATACCCTCCTGCATGAGTTGTCCCACTGGCTGGACCACAACCAGGAGGATTTAATTACCCACAAAATGGCAGCATTGTGCTTTGTCCCGCAGAATGTGCAATCAAAACAAGGTAAATACAGGAAACAACACATATAGGCAGAGCCAGGGGAGAGACAAAAGTAGATAAAAATATGAAAGAAAGGCTGAGAAAAATCACACTGTGAAAAAGATGCTGAAGAAGTGGGAGGAGAGGGAGAAGTAAGGGAAATGTTTGGAAACCAGGGTCACAGAAAGTGGAAGCTACTATAGAAGAGCAGGACTCAGAGGATGAGGGAAATACAGTAGCTTGACAGGCAAAAAGTTTATTTGCATTAGTTCCAGTGTCATTTCTGCAAACAACCAACCAGCATTTCCAAAAAAACAGAGATTTTTTTTTTTTTCTTTTTGACCATGCCTCTCCCCTACATTGTGGTCAGGACAGATTTACTTAAATGAGAGAGGTGAAAAACTCTCACCACAACAGCCTGACTCAGTCTCTCTCCCAAAACCCAGCAGGAGGGGATGGGAGCTTTGTACCAAACAGGGGCATCATTCCTCCCACAGCAGACCTGTCCTCCAGCCAAGGGGATGTGAATCAACCAGTGATTTGACATTCCTTTCCTTACATACTATTGCAGCTCTTAGCCAGAAGCCAGAACAACAGAGCACCAGCACACACCCTGTGCCCACCACAAGGCTCACTCCCTCACCCAGGACGTGCAGACCCATCCTGCACTTTCTCCAGCCCAAACAAAAGCTCAGAAAAAGCCCACTGACCTGCTCCAAGCAGAGACTCGCAGCACCTCACCCCACACCAGCTTCCACCACCACCTGCAGAAGGTATAGCCCTGATCATCATGCTGCAAACCACCTGCAGCTGCTCCAGCACAACCCCTGGGACAGTTAAAGAGACAGAGGAAGGACACAGCAGCGTGTCAGAAAGCTGCAGGATGTGCCTCAGCATTCCTGGTGAACCTGGACAAGCAGGGCCCACAGGATGCACGGGAGGAGCAGCATCACTGCCTGTGTGCAATGCAGCCACAGAGGAGACAGGATCATTGTCTGTGCACAGCGTGCAACAATGCAGTAGCAGCTCAGCCCTCGGGGAGCCTGGACAGCCCTGCAGGTCAGGGTGAAGTGACACACGTGCTAAAGTGACACAGCCACAGCCAAAACAACGCCCTGCCCATGCCAGGTCCCCTTCCCTGAGCCACCACCCGTGCCCCCAGCCCCACTGGGCAGCCCATCACCAAACTGGGACCAGCTCTGGGGACATCACCTGGCACACACTCACAGATTCTGTGTTTGCTCTGGAAAACAACTCTCTATGTATGATTTCAAGTCAGACACCCCAAAAATCAAAACAAATTAATCCCACATGATTAATTGCATCCCATGGGATTAATAGCATAAAAGCTGTCTCAAATGCCTTGTTTTTTTTCTCTCCGTAAAGAAACAGACACTTATGCCATGTGAGAAATAAATTTTTCCTTCTGATTTTCTCCTTGTCTGTAGAACATTTATAAAGTGGAAAAGCCAGCGGCAAAGCATGTCAGAATTGTCTTTTAAGGGGTTAACATTTGTAAGATGAATGCTGCGAGAACTCTTTTTTTTTTTAATTAAAAAATATATTTCTGGAGCAAAAACACAAGCAATAAAGAGTGTTTGCCTGTTGGGAGACTTGTTTTGTAATGCGGTATGAATAACCAGCTGACAATCCATTTTTTTTGTTTTCTGTTCGTATGGCCAATGGCCACGAGCCAGCCAACTTTATTGTCCTTGAAATGTCACGATTTTGAGTATGCACAGAATTCTTAACTGCCCAATTTACTGCATAACATCCCTTTTTATTATATGGCAACAATGTGATCCTGGGCTCAAAGACTTACTAGTTAAGAAGATTATGTGTTTTCCTTTTTCTGTTTTGTTAAAGTGCCAAGTCTTGCATTTTTGGCATCTTCTAAAGAATAAAATGTCTTCTGAAATATTCTTTCCAAGCACAGAAGTTACCTCAGAGGAGCTCGGCATGGCAGGGCTTTTCAGTACTTTCTCGCTCTCTCAGAAGTTCAGACGCATTTCTTTTCCTCAAAAGCTTCCAATTTTTGTCTCTTTGTGTGTATTGACAGCAGAAAAAATTGTCCTTCATAAGTTTGTGTTTCTTTACTGATAATTCATTTCTCTCTCTTTTTATTTTTTCCCCCCTTCCCAAGTGTGGAATGTTGGTGCGCGTGAGGGGAGCAGGCAGGAGACAGGCAGGATGAGGGGGGAACGCCTGCCTGCACCTTTGGCCACATCCCTGCATCCACAGCATCCTTGTCCTGCAAAGTTTTGGCCACCCCAACGCCCTTGCTGGGAGGGCACACCCCAAACTGGCAGAGTTTTAGCCAAGGTCAGCTCTGGCACAGACGTGACACCCTCCCTCAGTGGGAGATGGATGTGCCAGGAGTGTGGCAGCACCGGCTCCCCCAGGTCTGGCACCAGGGAGCAGGAATATGCAGCAGCTGGAGAGTGCAGGGTCCATCACTGCTGCCCTGGGTTTCAGTGTGGCAAGAACCAGAGTGACTTTGCATGCCATCTCCTGCAGCTGCCTGGGCTTCCCCGGGAATGGAGCCTTTTAGATATGTTTTCATCAGCTGACATTTAAGTATGAATAAACAACTATTATGCATGCACTAAATATTCATGTTTTACAACATTGCCATTGCACTGAGGAATTATTTATGAGGCTGCTGCTCCCCAGTGGGGTGAGGGGACCTGGCTAAGGGCAGCCAGGAGCAGCCCCTGGGCTGTCACTGTGGCCACGACCGAGCCACAGAGCTGATGTATCTTGCCAAAGGATGGCATTTCCTAGAGCTTCCTCTGAGGGGAAAGGCAAGGGATCCTGCTCTGGAAGATGTTGTGTCCTGAACCTTTGCATTCCAGCTGAGACTTTGGGGCACCTTTCGTCCCCTTCCTCCTCCTCCTCCTCCTCCTCCTCCTCCTCCTCCTCTGTCAGAGGTCATTGCCTCAGCCCCCCAGGGCTGCTGTGACTACACTGTGTGTGCTGCCAAGGCAAGATGCTTCACTGCATCTCTGGGCTCTGTTCAGCAAGAATTTTAAGAAATAATAATTAAAAACACCCTAAATGATGACAAAGATACTCTCAGAAAATCAGACTGCAAACAGAAGTTCCTCCTTCTGAACCCAGGCACGGACCATTAAAGGGGCTACTTAGGTTAAAAACCAGATTTTCTGAAAAGCCATTCCTGAGGGCTGGGGCCCTTCCTGTAGCTGCTGCTGGAGGATGGGGACAGGGACACCTTGGGCAGTGTTCTGAACATCCCCTGCCCTTGGGGCACCATCTGGAGGGCTTGGCTTGAGGAGTCACCATTGTGATGGGACCCAAAGCCAAGGGGAGAAGAGCAATCCAGCCACTTCCAGGGTGGCTGTCACCAGGGTTTGTCCTTTCTGAGCAGCACTGATGGCCACTCTATTACCACTAAAAGGCTTATATGTAACCCCACTGGGAAAGACATGGATGGCAAAGTGCATAGGGAAGCATTTTGGGGTGAAAAATCCCCATGTGAGCTGCAGAGGGAGAGGCAGACCAGAGGAAATCAATGCTTTTCCACTGCTGGGAGGCACATGGGGCTGTGGGTAAACCCCAGAGTGAAATGGGTTTTGAACAACGGTATTTTCATTAAATAAAATCACAATTTTCTAGTTTCTGCAGGGATGTCAAGACCTTTAAGAAAATGCCTGATTCTGTTCAATAACAATAAAGCTATTCTCAAGGTAATTTTCTAAGTAAAATCACCCATAAAAGCCCAGGTTGCATTAGCAACGTTTCTTTCCAGCAGTGTTATTATCAAGGACTAAAAAAGGCAGCTGGGCCCTCTGCTCCCCTTCAGGCAGACAGCAGGCAGCACTTCCTTCCTCTCCTCAAATAATTTAAGTTAGCAGTGAAACATTCCTTGCAGGAAGCTCCTGCAGCTTCAGGTTCATGTGGCCAGTGAGCAGGAGAGGCTGGATGTGCATTTGTATTTACACTTCCACTGTTTACATCACTTATGAGGGGCTTCATGGTGCTTCTGTGGCAAACTGCTCTCTGTTTTGGGCACTTGCCCTCCAATCACTCACAAAAATCGCCCAATATTTGGTGCTTTCATCTGCAGCTGATCCCCTGCTTCATTCCACCTTCCTGTTTCCTGCTGTTTCTCTGGGTTTGGTCCTCCCAGCCCTGCTTTCTTTCAGACCTTCACAAAAAACCTCAGGAACACAAAAGTGCCCTGCCAGATGTCTCAGCCTGGCCAGAGCTGCCCTTGGCATCCTTCAGCATTTTCTATAAAACCAGAGCAGGGCACCCAGACAGGGTCATTCCCTTCCTTTAAGCAGTGGAGGCAGCAGCTGCTGGAGGAGGAGGGAGGCCAGGGCTCCACAAACAAGGACAGGGTTTAGCAATGGGACACTGAGTGAGCTAATGGACAATTAAGTCAGAAGCTTTCACTGGAAAGCCATTTCCACTTCCAACAACTCCACATTCCCTGACCTAGCTGGAATAGCCCCAGGTACCGGATCACTGACATCACCCCATGGGGCATCCCCAGCTCCATCCCCCTGCCCATCAAGCACATCTGGTGCTGCTCTGTGGGGCTGTGGATCATTTGAGGAAGTGGCTTTTGAGTGATTGCTTGCAGGACTTTGCTCACAGCTCGCTCACCCCAGAGATTTGGAAGTGAGGTGCAGGGCCCTCCTGTGCTGGCAGACAGACAGACAGACAGACCTGGGTGAGTCCTGGGGTGCTCAGGGGATGGTCTGGGAGCACTCCCTGAAAGCCTGAGGGAGCTGTTGGTGTTGCAGACGTCTGCCCCGTGCCCATGGGCCTGCTGATTTCCATGCTAAAGACATTTCCTGGATGTGTGTGCCGCCAGGGAAAGCCGCTGTCTCCGACTCAGCTCTATTCCTGGAAGAGCAGCAGCAGCATCTGTGCTACTCCCAATATTGCATTTCCAGGACCTGCTCTGTGGCTTTGGAAATCCTCCTCCCAGCTCCCCACATCCCCCCTGGCCAATTAGGGAAGATGCCTGGTGGGGGTGATGCCCCCCTCCCCTGTGTGCCGAGGGACCGAGCCATCCCTTCTTGGCCTTGGGAAGCGCGGTTCACAAGCCAGTGACAGAGGGATGAAATGCAAATATAGCATTTCTTGTAAAGTAAATTAAGCTAACAACGAGGTAACAAACCGCTGTTAATATTAGATTAACTTGTTTGGCAAGATATGAAATGGGGTGAGCTGGATTGCCGGTGGCGGAGTGCTCAATAGCGCTAATGCTGCTCAGGGAAGTATAACATCTCTCTGACAGACAGGGGCATGCTCCAAAAATAAAATAAATTAAGTCTGCAGGAAGAGCCAGAATCTGTGCAGCAATTACACCAGCATTAAAGATGAATGGAGACGAAGCCTAAGATTTTGATTGCCTTTAAACACTGGCTTGTTTTTTAATCTCAAAATCAGACTGTGCTGTGATCAGCCATTAGCCCTGACCACAAAAAGAGAAAGAGACAGAAGATCCTAGATTTTAGCGTCCATAGTATGAACTTAAAATTCCTCTTTGATGTAAGATAAGGAGGCAAATGGCAGATAATGCAGAAGTTCAAGCCAGTTGAGTGCAGTTGGCAGCTGGGGCTGACTTTGGGAACGATGGAGGCTTGGGCAGAGGGGTCAGTGGCAGTCGTGTCCCCAACACGGGGACTGAGGCACAGGCTTAAATGTCATACTACATGCCAGTGGTCACTAAACTGATTAAGCAGTGGTTATCTTTAGCAGTAAAAAGGCTATCTGCTAATACTAAATTATTAGCAGCTAAAATGCCATTTACTCTGCTCTGATTCCTTGAATGAATATTTATGCCAAGTGATGACTATAACACCATCAAAAGGTTTCCATGCTCTGCTCCGTAGAGTGGAAGCGATTATTCAAGAGCAGGCCTGCACTCCAGCCCTTGTTTCTATTAAGCAAATTTGCAGCATTCAGACAAGAATTCATGATTGCATTGTCCTCCTGGGATTTTTATTTTTAAAGGTGTCCCACTTGCAATGCTCTTTGGGGCACAGGCTGTGGCAGGTAGCCCTTGTCTGCTGTGCAGACACAGAAAAGAGGGACACAGATGCTGCAGTTTCTCCTTTGTATTTTTTCATTTTAAAATATAAGACAATTGGATATTTGCCCCACCCTATTCAGCACTGAGTTGTGACCTGCCCCAGGTGTTCCTCCCATCCACCCAGTCTCCAGCTGGGGCTTTTGCATGAGCCAGCATCATGAAATTCCTCCTTAGGTATCAGGAATCAGATCTACAGCAATGGTGACAAATCAAGAGGGCTGCCCATCAGAAATGAAGCCCCTGCACCCCAGCAGGGGAGCAGTGCCTGCATTTCACAGCAAGGGCAAGTGCAGGGAGGCAATGGGAAGCCACTGCTCCTGTCATGGCCCATGGTGTAACTAAGGTGCCTTTCTCTGAAGTACTCAGTTTTTAAACTGGTACCAAAACCCTCCTTAAGAATCTGAACTGAAACTGAACAGCCCCTCCAGCTTGTTTGGTGAGTGGTTTTGGTTTGGCTTTACTGCTCCCCTCCTCACCACAGGACAGCAGCCTTGCCCAGCCATTGTGCGCTGAATTGCAGCAAATCCCACGGGCAGGCAGGCAGGCAGGGATCCATCAATCCAGAGCACAGGCAGGGGCAGGACATTTCAGCAAGGAATGGAAACACTTGGGCAACAAGCTGCTCCTTCCGTAGCCCCAGGGTGGCTGCCTCCAACAGCCTCTACAAAAAGAGCATCAACTCTACAGTTTCTCAAAAGACAACCTCCCCGCACCCCCAAAAGCACTAAAACAGAACAGCAGTTTAAACACCACATATGCATAGGCAGCTCTAAGTGGCTCTTTAATTCCTATTCCATGTTTATGGGAATAAAAAGGGATGAGGCCACACATTTTATACTGGGTCTCCCAACCCAAAACATGTTTGTGAAGCAAAATCACTGAATCAATCTACATGTCTGAGGTAGCTCTAGATGACAGGTGATATTTTGAAGCATGCTAAGTGTCTGGTGGTGTTTTGCTTCTGCTTAGCCATTATTCAGCACAGGTGTACATAAAAGCATTTCATGCAACAGGTAGAGCAGCACCAAGCTGCACTGCATCTGGCATTTGCAATTCAGAGAACACACACAAGCGACCCAGGACCAGCAACCAATTAAGTCACATCAGAAAAAAAGTACTCGGTGTCTATTTATTAAAGGAAAGGGGGGTAAATCTAGGAAAGGAAAGAAGACAAAATAAATAGAATTGCAGCCATCCTTTACAGCTACTGGTGCACTATATTAAAGTGACACTCACTATACAAAGAAATGTGTTTGATACAGTCCAGTGGGTTGCACATGAATTGCATAACCTTGAAAATCATTGCACAAAGCATCGCAGCAGGAACACAGTTCAGAATTTTTTCTCTGGGAGATGCTTCAAATCTGATCGCTTTTATTTCGTGGGAGGTCAAAGCACCTGGCACAGAGTGAGCAGAAAGGGCTGGGAGCAGGGATCTGCTGCATCAGCGCCCGGTCACGTCCCAGCCCTGACATCAGCTCCCGCAGCAGCTCTGACCTGCACAAGTGATGCCCCATGGGAAAACCCCACTGCCTAGCAAAGCCTTGGAATTAATATTCTGATCAATGGCCAGGCACCTGTTGGCAGGGCTGCAGGGAGCCTGTTCCTCGCAGCCCACACTGGAGACAGCGGATCAGGCAGCCAGCAGGAATTCCATGGCAGTGCTGTGTCTGAATCCACAAGGAGCCTCTCAGCCAGCAGCCCAGCAGGGCACAGCAGCCCTGCCAGCCATGCCCAGGGTTCCCAGCCACCACCTGCCTCCAGCTCGTTCCCCCATTATCCAGGGAAGCAGGTGGTTGGATGGAAGGCTCCACAAGCCTGCAGCAGCATTTCCCCCAGTTATTATGAGACAACCTGCCTCTGCTCTGATCCATGCAGTTTCCAGGGAACTGTGCACACGTTTCCAACAGTCTAAAGCACAGGAAATACAGGAATGGCTTTTGCCACACGGGGAAGAAACCACGGCAAAGATGACCAGGAAACATTCATAATTTTTAATTCACACCAGTAATAAAATTGCATTACATTTTTCATAAAATAAATGTTCCAGTTTATATACAGAAAACAGACTGTACAGAGCCCTCCCCCAGACCCCAAAAACTCACAAACATACAGGCAATGCAGTGCTCAGCTAAGCAGGCACAACTGTACATCTAAAATTGTAACTGCTTTGTGTTGGGGGGGAAAAGTACTACAATGTATATAGTCCTCTCTGGACCAAGAATTAAAAAAATATTGCAGGCAAGCTGACAGACGCCCTCGCTGCTCGTGCGGCCAAGCGCCCATCCCACAGTGCTCCAGCCAGGCAGGGGCTGTTATTGAACCTGGGACTCGAAGCTCCCGTTCAGCTGCCCTTCCTCATAGTCCATCTGACACAAGATCATGTTGTTCTTCAGGAAAAATTTGTCTCCCACGCAGAATCTGGAAGACAAAAAAAGGATTGGAGGGTGTGAGTATGACCAGACGTGAGAACGGGGGGAGTTTGAGGCGGTTTGGGTCCAGAGGCGACTCTGGTGAGCAGAGTTTGATTTCCAGCTCTGCCAGTGCTTCCCCCCTTGCCACCCCAGGGTTTTGCTGTCCCTTTCCCTGGCACATCCGCGCTTGGCTCCAGGAGGAGGCTGGGAGCAGTTCAGGGATTTGTCCCTGCAGACAGGAGATGTGGGCTCTCCAACCAGGAAGCCAAGCAGGTGATATTACACCGAGCCTATTTGAAGTTTTTGCTGGTATCCACATTTCCACAGCTCCCTCGGGTGAAGCAGTATTTACACTAATTTCCAGGCAAGGACTGGCTATTAAGTCCTCCCTCACCCCCTTGTGTACAGTGCTGAACAATAAATAGAAATTTCTCGGTGGCTGGACTCCTAACCTTTATCTTCATTGAGCGAAGGGCACTGCTCTCTATATACCATGTAAATTGTTCTGTTTGCCTTGAAGTTGACAGAGAAGCTTGTGATATTTAACAATTTTATTTGACCATTAAGGTCAAAAAAGTTCCACATATAAGATCGGAGAGGTGTGAATTGACAGCCAATAGCTTTTTCCGCCCTGCCTGCTTGCCCGCCCAGGAATCAGAAGCTAATCTTTACTTCTTAAGATAACAAATAATGTTCTCTACACCCAATTCAGGGGCTGGTTTTTGTCCATAACACTGGCAGGGCAGTGACAGACGAGAGCACAGGCAGCCCCAAGGGCTGAGTCTGAAATCAGCCTCAGGCCCCTAAAGCAGAGAGACCCTGGGTCAGGCACTGTGCCTCAAGGCAGCTCTGCGCTGAGAGGAAGGGGTAGGTGCCAGCCTCTGGCAAGGCAAATATCTACAGGAAGATCACTGGAGGTGATCTCATCCCCAGGAGACTTAGCAGACCTCAGACGCCCATTTCCCCTGCTCCCAGGCAGAGCTTTGGCACTGCCTACCCCTTGTCTAAAGTGCTTTCATCATCTGTAACTCAGGCACCTTCAGGCAGAGCATCTCCATAAAAATGAGTATTTTCTGCTAAAAGAACAGGACTGATAACTTTAGAGCTTCTTTACAGGCCCAGCACAGGCATAAGTTTTCTCCAACTGGACACCTGCAAATAAGCTGATTAATTTGCCAAGTTGGTACAGAGAGAACTGGCCATTGGTTCACACTTTATAGGATTTCACTGAAGACCTTCCATCTTCTTTCCTCTGTGGCACATGCCCTAGTAGTTCTGAAATTCAACCTTCTCTGCATATTAAAAAGATAAAAATTATTCCTAATTTCAACTAAGAACTTTTATGGTAAAAACTGTACTGCACACACTCTCCCTTAACACCACCTGCCCCAGGAGCAGGTTTACTCACAATAAATAACAGACACAGCTGCTTGCTTTTCACTACTTATTCCTACCTTAAGTGCCATATGAATTTCGAAGAAGAGAAATGCAAAAATTATTCTTGCCACACCTGGTTTTGGGTGTAGAAGAACCAAAGGAGGAGCTGGAGAATTTGGGAGTTGGAAGGTGTGGGGATGTGTACAAGCACATGGGAACTGAAATGGTCTACAGGGGTACCCTATTGTGAAGTTTTGGGAGAAGGGTTTGGTTCACTGGAAAGACAACTGTTTCTACCTGCCAGTCCTGCAAACCTACCAGTAATCTGGGATCTCTTCAGCTGATGCATCACAACTGGAAACCTCAGGCCCAGTTTCACACTGTCAGCCCCCAGTGTGAAGGGATATTGGAGCAGGGATGTTGCAGAGCCTGTCTGGGCAATCAAATTCCAGACAGCAGTGAGAAATAGGTGCTGAGCCTACTCTGCCATTCCTTAAGAGTGATTTTCTTCCCAGTAAACCCACACTTCAGATAATGGAAAGAGAAGGAGCTGGATTTCCTGCAACCCTCTAACACTGACCTAGCAGCCAGTCACAGCAGTGACCAGCTGTTATCCAGCACTGTGATGACCATGACAACTTTAGAACAGTTTAAAGCATGGCAGGATGTGTGGTAACGCAGGACTTGATGCAAAACTGATGTTTTAGGGAATGAAAGTGATGAAAACATTGCACACTTGGTAAAAATATTAGAGATTTTGCTGTGA
The DNA here is from genome assembly GCF_028018845.1 of Melospiza georgiana. Taxonomy (NCBI): domain Eukaryota; kingdom Metazoa; phylum Chordata; class Aves; order Passeriformes; family Passerellidae; genus Melospiza; species Melospiza georgiana. Next base: position 19,078,728 of record NC_080435.1, read on the forward strand.
TGGATTTAGCACCCTATACAGAGCCCACCTATAGAAGGGCAAGCAAGCTGGAAGAGAACTGAGGAAAGGTCTTCATCATCAAATCTCTTCAGAGCTGAAGAACAAGACAGGGTTTCTGGTGAGGTTTCCAATTCAAAACCACAACTGGCATCCACCTCTGCAATTCTGGCTTTAGGGTTACTTAATCTCATGTTCTCTGTTCAGCATCCATGCTGTCTGTTACAGGATCACTTCCATTCTGCCCTTTCAAGTCCAGATCTCCACAAAATAAGTCATAAAAATTGGCAGCCCTCTGACCTCAGCCAAAAGCAAGAACCTACACATAATGCCCATCTTCCAGAACAGCTCAGCCCCTCATAAACTGAGGAAATCCTCTGTGCATCACAATTCTGCCAGAGCTGGGGGATTACCTGCCCTCTCCTGCCAGGCAGTGACAGCCCTGGAGGTTGTCTGAAGGACAGAGTGGGACCATGCTGGCAATTGAAAAGGGAAGGGAGGTTCTTTGGAGCCTTTGAAATAAAGGGTGAAATTTAAAAGAAGTTACTGAAAATGAAAACTAGGCAGCACTAGGATTTTCTGGGAGAGAAGAAGGGTGAGGGAGGGGTTTGATGAGAGACACTCAGCCTGCAGACTCCAAGGCCAAGCAGCACTCCTGACTGTGCAGCCCAGAGCCTCTGAAAGGACATTTCCAGCCCCAGGTTCGGTGTGGAGCTTGGGAGCAACTTCTCCTGCTCGGGAATCATCAGGAGGCTGAAAAGAGCTGATCCTGAGGGCTGAGCCTGGCAGCACCCGCCACACTCCCGATCTGGAGACAGATCCCAGAACTGAGCGTCCCGGGGGATGGGGTGGGATCGCTCTGCGCTCGGGAGTCTCACAACAAGCCTGGGCAGCCGGCAGGGCCCGCAGCGAGCGCAGGGCCGGGAGCCGCTAGATGTCACTGCCGCCCCGGCTCTGCGCCGCGCCCGGGCGGGGACAGCGCTGGCGGGATTCTGCACCTGGAGCACACAGCGCCGGCGGTACAGCACCTCATCCACCCCCACCCTGCTCTGGCACCACCCTCCTGACACCAAATCCACCCCCGGCTGAGCCGCTGGCGGGGCTGCGGGAGCAGAGCCAGACAGCATCTCCCCAGCTCGGGACAAGCTGGCAGGGGCGGGCATCCACACACGCACGGCTGCTCCATGAGAGATCCCACTGAGACTCTTCTCTAGGCTGTTTAAGTCAGGATTTTAGCTTGACTTTTACAGAGTTGGGTTCTCCATCTTCCCACAAGTTTTGTCATCTCTCTCACGCTTTCCCATGGGATGAGGCATTGCATCCTAGTTTCATCTTTGGGAAACACAACCACAGATCCAGAACAGGAACACCAGCACAGCCCCTGATCCTGGCATCCACCTCTGCAATTCTGACTTTAGGGTTACTTAATCTCATGTTCTCTGTTCAGCATCCATGCTGTCTGTTACAGGATCATTTCCATTCTGCCCTTTCAAGCCCAAATGTCCACAGACTAAGTTTAAAAAACTGGCAGCCCTCTGACCTCAGCCAAAAGCAAGAATCTACACCTAGCCCATCTTCCAGCCACTACAGCCTGACTAAGCAAGCAGTAAGAACTGCAAGCAATTCCAGGTCTATCTTGGACAAGGATGGACACCTGGATGCATCAGAAGGTGACAAAGTATCACATCTGGTTCTGTGGGCTTCCATTCTTCCCATCATGATCAACAAACATGGTGCTTGCTGGGAAGAGTTTTCACAGCCCTCCCAAACTCAACTGGCTACAGGTAGTTCAAGTGAAAACACTGTGCATGGTCCTTTATTATACTCCCTGATGTCCATCTTCCACCCCGCAGAAATAAATAAGCCCCACTCAAAATTATACCACCAAGATCCCCTATTAATTATACAACTAAATTGATTTGCTCCTATTGTTGGAAAGGGCTTAGCCAGAGTATTTTTCTCCTTCCTGTCCCTTCTCTTTATACATCTTCTTTCCCACCCCCAGTTTTGAGCATGTCAAAAACATGATTTAAGTGAGATAATGTCAGTTTGCTAGAGGAGGTCCATTCTCCATCATCTGCCTTCTGCAAAGAGGGCAGCTCCTGAAAGGACGCTGGAGCAGTTTGTTTTATTCAGCAGCAGCTGGACAGTCTGTGTCTGTGTCCTCCCCCTTGCCCCTCCAATTCCCACCAGCTCCAAGGGGATTTGCAGTCAAAGGGCTACAGGTACTCACACGGATCCCCAGGTCAGCCTGGCAGCCCAGCCCCAGCCCTGCCCCCAGGATGTGAGCCCAAGCTGGGCAGCGTGCGTCAAACATTTCCCTGTTTCACTGGCAAAGGTATAAATTAGTTTGTGTGTACAACAACTGTGTCCTCACCGCTGGTTGCAGAGCTGACAGGCAAAGCAGTCCAAATGGTAAACATTATCTCTGGCCCTCATCACCATCTCAAAGGCAGGGATCAGTTTACTGCAGGCAGCACAATTCCCGGTGGTACCAAAGAGCCTGCCAAAGAAGCACAATCATTAGAAGCCATTTTAATTAAATGGTGGAAGGACTAATTAAGTGTAATTAGCAGTATCAAATACTGTATTGCACCAATAAATAGAAGTTGCAGTCTCCATATCACTGACCAACCAGCATGCAGGAACTTGGGATAAAAATGCCTGGTGAGCAGGCTCCGATCATCGAGATGAAACTTCATTTGCTTTGTGAGCCTAGGGCTAATTTGCTGTCTAATTGAGAAAAGCATTAAACACTTAGAGCACTATTTTGGGGCTCACAAAATTTCAGTCAAAAACTATCTGCCTCTCTGCAGCAGTGGGGTAGGCGCTGGGAGCTGCCCGTCCTGCTCCCCAAGGGCCTGCTATGCTTGGCTGCAGCCTGGCCGAGGGACAGGCTGGCAGCAGGACACACAAGTCCTGCAAACTTTGCCAATCCTGGCAGGCAGCGCTGTAACAGAGCTCAGGAAGAACCTCACTTACCTGCTGCTTACAAAGAAAAAGCACAGTTTCTCTTGCAGTGAGTGCACAGCATTTCACCAGGTATCTCAGAGAAAGAGCAAGCCCTCCACCCCGGCTGTGCCTCCCCGGCCCTCCTGGGAGCCAGCTAAGCCCTTCCAGGGCGGCCTGAGCAGCGCGCTCAGCCGTTCCACTTCAGCTCCCCGCCCTCCAGGACAGCCCTTCAGCACTGGAAGCTTTGGCATTTCCATCTTGGCTTTCACTATCTGTCTCCCCAGATGTCTGCTGCTGTTGCAGCTCCTGCCGGGGGACTCGAGCACGACTGCGGCATCCTTCCCGCGGCCCCTTGCCCGAGGTGTCCCTGCAGACCCTGTGTGTGCCAGGGGCTGACAGAACCGAGGTTCACCCCACCACAGGCCACATGTGGTTAGTCCCTTAGCCTAGGGGATGTCAGAAATGGCGTTTTGGGGGTGATGAGCCTCAAGAGGTGCAATCCCTGCTGGCCATTAGCTCTGTGCACGCAACGCGCCGCTGCCCGCCGAGAGAGCTGGGCTCGCCGTTTGTTTCAAGCCATCGGTTCTGGCTGATTCCACAACACGCAGATGAGAAGCATCAGGAAAATCTATAACCAATTTCTAAACCTGCAATTTGCCAGGCAAATCAATACTAATTATTACTGGCGAGTAATTGTGAATTAAAACACCCAGCAGTGTTACAGAAACCTCCACACAACTCTCTCACCCTCCTACAGTGCTCCCGAAGTCAGCTCGCTCTCCAGCTGTAAGAAAGCCCACCTTTATTTTTCTTTAGAAGTGGTATCAGGGGTCTTTCATTAGCCTGGCTGGAAAATCCCAGGCCTTTCTATGAAGAAACAGCACTACATTTTTTTCCCTCAGAGCTAAATCACACAAACCAAAACAGAAACACTCATGCAGGACAAAAAATCCTCAAAGGGAGTACCAAAATTTCTTCCCCCATGATTCCATCCTCTGAAGGCTGAAAGGCAGAGTGAAATCCCAGCTGTATAATTTGCACCAGCAAAAGGCAGTCCCTTTCTCCCTGCAGGCTGACCCCTCTTGCTCCTGCCCCACAGGCAGGCAGGCAGGGCAGCTGGGCACGGGCCTCGGCTGCCCAACGCCAGCAGACAGGACTGCAAAAATGCAGCTCTGAAAAGCATCCAGGCCTCCACCCTGGAACACCCTGGCTCTCATTCAGCACCCACTCACAAATCAAGCCATTACTGCAGACATCCCTCCCCTCCTCAGCCTAGCTGCCCCGTTCCACTTGGGCACAGCAAAGCCTGACAGCTTTTGCCAGGATTTTCCCATTTCCCATAAAACCAGGCATCCGTTTTTAGAGTACCCAAGTCACAGCAAACTCAAAAAAATGAGTCAAATGCATTAGGCAGGGAAACTGGGAGGTTAATCCTAGATTTGCTCTGTGCCCAGCACTGCTACATGCACAAGTATAAAATATCCATTATTCATTAGCATCACAGTTGTGTGGAGCTCAATCTAGATTAAACAAAATAAAGGGGCCCCAGACAGCACCATTTGCATTGTTAAGCAGGTGCTTTTCTTCAGCCTTCAAATAGGAGACTTTTCTAAATGGAAATGATGGGGAAATTTGGACAGATGTTCACTTAACTATTTAAACAGTTAGCTTAAGAAACATGAAAAATGTATTTGGCATCGTATTCACCTGTCTCCTTTCAGGGGTTTTGGGGGTAAACCAATTGTTAAACAGCTTTGACTGTTTGCATAAGATCTGAAGCTTATGTTCTGTCCAGCTGAAATCATGTTGCCTTCTAATGTCTACATAACGTGGCTTCCAGAGAGTCAGAGTGCTAATCTTTGTCTCTTCTATCAAGTTTCACAGTCCTCCATACCCTCCCTTTCCCAACAGATGAACATTTCACACTTATTCTAGCACCTCCTAATTTTAATCTGCTTTTCAGGGAGTGATTTAGAGCCCCATGTATTCACCATGCTTCTAAAAATACGCCGTAACTTGTAGCTCAGTGAACATGACATTTTTTTAATCTGTTTAAAGGAAATGCAAAATGAACAGAATCTTTTGCCCTTTTTTTTTGTTTGCTTGTAGAAAACCTGCCACCTCTGAAATCTCTGATATCTATCTCTGATAGATCCAGAAGCTACTTGAGCTGAAACTTCCTGAAGTGGGGAGTTTAACATTATTGGAAGGAGGGAGAGAAGATAAGGAGCAGGAGGAAAAACCTTCTGCCCCAAGCCCCATCTGTGGTTAAATTTAAAATAACCCCACATGAACAAACTGATCTGCATTCTGTCCCCCAGACACCTTCATAACAGATGCAACACTCTCTCACACATTCACACACACGAAGTTGAAGCAGATTAGAAAAATCTATCAGAAGATGTTTAGCCTCTACTTACCAGCTTGGAGCCATTGGCATAAAACAAGCTGGAAATACAGAAAGTTTTCAGTTTGGGGTTGTTTTGGTTCTTCTAAAAAAACCGTATTTATTCATTTCCCTTTGAAGTTAAAAGGCAACAATTTTTAAGTACAGATTTATTCCCCTTTATGTAACAGGAAGATCCAGCCAGCTTGTAAATAAGCATAGACTATGCAGATTTAAAATTTAGCACAATTAAACTTTTACCCTGTGGTAGTAATTATGTTTAATGGCTCTTAGCCTGAACTTAACCACATCTATTGTTGTCAGCCAGTCTAAAAGCAGGAGTTTGTCCAAGGACAATTTTCTGTAGTTTATAGGCACACTAAAAACCCTGCTATGCCCTGTTCTCATTGGCCATTGATGTCAGTGTGTATAGTAAAAATTAAAGCTAATTGGCATACAGGAGCAGCCCTGAATGCAAATGAATTTATGGGAAAAGAAGGGAGCGCTCCTGGAAGCAGTAGGCAACTGCCAAAGGATGGTTTTTATGTAGTCTTGTCTGGGCTAAAGATCAGTCTTGTGTTTGGTGATCCAGACCTCAGCAACTCTGTGAGTACATCTCAAATTAATTCAAACTATAGTAATGTCAGAGCACCCTGCAGGGTTTTCTTTTTTGTGGGGAAAAAGAATGTTAAAGGGCTCTTACAGTAGGGAAAACAGTAAGAAACTTTTAATGCAAAAATGTTGAGTTTAGCACCTTTTAACAGATTTTTTTGTTCAACCAAGATGTTCAGGGGGCCTAAACTGAGAACCTGTTTGCCTATTTCTGTCTCCACTAGGAACAACAATCTGGTTTAGTCACTGCCTACAAGAAGAGAGTCCCCATTTCTTCTCGCCCCCTCTAGCCTGGTGTCTGACTAGATAGCAGCTTGCAATCAAAAAGGAAGGAGAAAATCTCCCCTCTGCAGAAAGAGCAAAAATTTTGGAGCTGTTGACTTCATATGAGACAAAAAAAGAGGAAGCAGGACAAGCACATAAAAATAACGAATGGTACAGAAAGGAAAGGTTGGCAGTGTCAACCTTTTTGTGTATTTTTTTAAACACAAGAACAAAACAAGTTCAAAATTCAAACAGCTGAGTGGAGACTAATAATTCCCCCCCCCCCAAAAAAAAGTTTTTGTCAACACTGAAAGACAAGAATTATGAATGGAAGGAAGACTAAACACTAACCTACAGATAAATATCTACATTTGTAGATATTATGTATGACTGTATATTTTTCTGCTTTTTCATATATCCAGATTATCTGGATATACAAGTTTCAGAAGAGCTATGGAACTCCATGCTCATATCCTCCCCAGCCAGAAGGTAAAATAGGTTTTCCCCTACACCTATCCTATTTGCTTGCTACTGTTTATTTCTTAGTTTCATCAGGGCCTGCTGTAGAACCAAACTTGCTTAATGTAACTGAAATCCATCCTCATGAAAAGAAACAGTTTTGCCCCTACCTTTTGAGACAAACCAACAACTGGTTTTTCAGTGAGGGTGGCTCTTAAATACTGCTATCAGTATCTTTCCCATCTGTGGATATTAGAAATATACTGAGCTACAAGTGTGATTTGACTGGAGTGTTGAATATACCAATAAATGCAGGGAAAGCCTGAACATCACTTAAAAAGATGAAAAGGATAATCTTAAAAGCAACTTCAGATAACTTTGCTGTAATCAGCCTTTGTGTAATATTAGAGAAAGCCTCAGTGATAGGAGATCCTTCAGCATGGTAAATACATTATTAGCTGGTGCACCCTCCTATCCAGGACACTGTTGGCAGTGCTGCAGTGGGAAGTCATGTCAGCTGAAGGAAATGCATTTTGATACTAATGAAGTTGGTCAAGCTGTCCTCTCATGAAGCCTTCAAGTTCAATCCCAAAGAATTTACATCTTGCATGCCAAAGGGTTTGGCATTCAAGGACAGCATAGAGGGGGAGTTGAACCAGTACAAAACAGCCCCTGGCCAAGTGACCGCGCTGGTTCAGAGACTGCTGGGCCTGAACTTCAAGGTTGCTCTAGGGAGTCTGTTTTCTCTTGAAGGACACATCTGAATGTTCACTTATTTTCACTCCTTTGGCCTCTCTCTCTCCATATTTTCAGAGGGTATTTACAGAGATGCTGGGACTATGAGCATGACCAAGTCCTCCTGCCCTGCTCCAGCCTTTCCCAGGGTGTGACTGGAACTGCTGACCTTAAACCCATCCTTGCTCTGGCACTGCTCAACACAAGTGCAACAACGTCCTCTTAGGAGAGTTTAAACACAGCAGCCAGAAAACTGCAAAGCTGAAAGTGCCAGAGGCATGCTAGTGTACCACAGCCAGGCACAATTGCTCCCCATTAGCTCTCCTCCTCAGTGAGAAGTTGTGGAGGTGAATTAAAAAAAAGGGCAAAAAGCAAACAAACAAACCAAGTATGGGCACAGGCTGTGAGAAAGTCCTGGACCAGCTACTGCAGGGGGAAAAAAACCCCTGTATTTTAACATCACAAAGCACAGCAATGTTGCCAAGACACATTGTATTTTGAGCCTAAATTAATCCTCCTTAATCTGTACAGACACCAAGTGTAGAAGTGAGGGTGTCCTATGCAGCACGCAAGATGCTCCCTATTGCGAGGCAAAAGCAGCACTTCAGCTCAGTGACATTTTTAGGCTCTGAGCAGACACCATTTGTTCAGCCACACTGCATTTATACCTCTCCTTCCCACACTAAACATGTCCCTTGAAAATCCAGCAGGACATGCTCTCGGTGCATAAACGCACACTGCTTCTCCAGAGGGAAAAAATATCCCAAATTCTCTCCTTCCTGCTTCAAAGGTGCTGCAGCTTCTGCAGGTTAAAGCCACATTCTGAGCATTAGTGATGTCCGGGGGAGATTAACTTAAAATCTGCCTGTTGGGGCACACACATCTCAGCTCCCAAAGGCTTGCCCTCACACAGCCAGCCATGGTTTAGTGGTCGTTGTCCCTGACTTAGGGAAGGCCACCACAAGGAGGGAATTTGTCCACATCCTCCTGTGCCAACAAAGCAGGGCACCCATGTTTGTGCTCTTATCACACAAGAAAATTCAACCCTGCACACTTGCCAGATACAGAACACTTCACCTAAAGGGCTCCTAAAGTGATTCACTGACAGAATTAATGTCCTGGGACATTTGGAGTAGAGCAAAACCCCCAGGACTTGGCATCTGAGTCACTGGAAGTAGGAGCTGCTGAGGGTGGAGTTCAGGCCTCTGTGATACAGACAGTGCTGAGGGGTGACAGGGGATGGCAGTCCTGCCAGGAGCTCCCTGTCCCTCAGGTGGGATGCAGAGGGCTGCTCTGCTCCCTGGAGGCACCCACACCACGTGCAGAGTGATGCCATGCTGAGTTTGCAGCCCTGATCCAAACCTGTGGGAAGGTGGGTGAAAAGAGCTGCCATGAAAGCCCCTGAGAACAGCATCAGGATTTCCCGGCAAACCCTTCTCTTTTACTGATTCACCACCATTTTTAAATGCAGGTTTTGAGCTTTCTTTGGAGTCTAATTAAGGCCCCAATCAGTTTACATGATGAAAAACTTTCCCGACAGCAGCATATCAAACACACAGAAGCAACAGTTCTGCTCCTCTCAAAGCGAGCCCGACTCGCCTTTGCTCGTGTGAGGGCACCATGCTGAGTAAAAAGGAAAAATCACGTTCTTCATCAGCACTTCACAGTGAAATTTAAGTTGTCAGCTCCTCACGGGAAATCCTGATGCAACACCCAGGCCGTCCCTGTGAAGCGGAGCTTGGTGAATGTTTAATTACGCCTCGGAACAAACACACAGCGCTGCGTGGGGGCTGCGAGGAGCCATCTGAGCCTGCATGCTAAGCTGCTCTGTCCCACAAGCAGCTCCTTCAATAGCATTTGCTTATCAAAAATAATTAGAGGTAGGAATGCTGGAACTGCGATTATGAAACAAATGGTAAATCTATTTGCTGAGATGAAATGTATTGAAAGATACATCGAGACACAGCTGGAGACTGAGGTGATACCACAAGGATAACAACTCGAGATCCAATTTCATCTTTCATGATTAAAAAATGAGCAAGAAAGTGTTTTATGAAAAGTGAAGGTTAACAAATGTTCCTTCACAAGCAATGACGACAGTTTATCTTTTGAAACAAATGATCGGGCTGTGGTCTGCTCGCAGCTCCTGGAACACGCTGGAAGGATTTCTGCTGGAAACCCACTGGGGATCAGCACACAGGGCTGGCAGCCCACCCTGCTCCCAGGGCCTGGGACAAAGCCAGCTCCACGGGGACGCTGCCACAGCAGGGAAGGAGCTGGCACTGGCACTGTCCCGACCCTCTGCCACAAGCCCATCCCTAGCCCCGATCCCTGCCGTGGCTGTGGCTCATCAACATCTGCCCTCAGGAGGGTTCCAGAGCTGCAAGCTGACAACAAAACATTCCAGGAGCCCTCTGACTGAATTCCTCTCACTGTTCTCCAGGTAAAGTGCTCCCTTTAGGGTGCAACCACAGTGTGAAGCAGAACCCGTCAAAAAAGTTATTTTAAGGGATGAATTCTGCTAAAATTTGACTAGGAGACCAAACACTGTGAGCTGTTTAACAAGGAGGAAAAAATGTGGGTAGAGACTCTAAAAACTACTAATGTGAAGGAATTATATAATGATGGGAATGGTTAATTCTTCAAGAAGAAAAATTCAAATTACCAGGAAGGAACAGACAGTAGAGAAGATCGTGATGGCAACTTTAGCTCCTTCTATTGATAGAACTAATAGTTAAAATGGAGAAAGAAAGAAATATTATGTGTGGAAGCCAATACAAGATGTTTTAAAGTAAAAAAAATTGCTTTATACTTCTATAAATGTAGAACGGTGTAGCATTGCCCTTATTCCTATCCTCAGAGCCTGAAAAGGTTCCTTAGCATCAGGGGAACAGACCCTAGGAGTTCAGCAGAACCCCTCAAAAAACCCCAGTATAAACTAAATTTACTTATTTGTAAGAATACAAGCCATGATAGCTGTAAAGCTGCCTAAAGAGCTGAAGGCTAATTAACAATGCTGTTACAGAATTAATGTTATTCCTTCCTAGCTGAGTCTTCAACAAATTTCCCAGGATATGACAACTCTACTGTTCTTCCCAACAAAAAACAGTCAAAGCTCCAATACCCTAAATTCATATAAAGGTAAAATTCTTAATGTACAGGTCACATAAGTCTTCACAGTTTAACCATGAGGCACAAATAGCAACAAACTTCCCCCCAGTCAGGCCAGGAACTATTCCAACCTTAAAAAGGGAGACAGAGGCGTTACAAGGTACCTTCCAGGCACAGAAGTTTGTTCCAGAGACCACATTTAACTGGTGCTGGGACAGAAGCTGCATGGCCATGCTCAAACACAAGTCTCAATTTTGCCTTCCATGGTTCATGTCACGGATTGCCCTCTCTTCACAAAGCAGTGAAGACAAGTGGGACATGGGCCACTTCTTGGAGTCAGCAATGCCTGGCTTCTTTTCCATCTCCAGCACAGACTTCTGGTGTGCCCCAGAAAATTCACATCATCTAGGGGCCAGTGGGAAAATCACAAGCTTTTTCACCTCAAGCAGCATTCTTGGGATAAAGCAAGGAAAGAAAGAAAGTGCTCTACAACTGCAGTGGTAAAAAGGTCCTTCTGAACCTAACAGCATCAATACTGCTGTCCTTTGGCACTTTAACATGTCTGATTTGATGCCACACATTATTTTTGTTATGAAACTAGACTAAACCAAAATCAATATGGTGCTTATTAAATGGACAAAACATGGGGTAGCTTACAGGTCTCGAAAAGCAAATGTAAATTGGAAACACTGTGCAGCTCAGTATTTCTAGCAGGGTTCCACAACATACAGAATAAAGCTGAATATCTATCTTCAGGGTCAAATTAAAAAAAAAAAATCACAAACACAACACTTTTTCAAGACCACAAATGACAAAGTCAAGTGATAAATAATGAAGTGGAGGATGACAGATGGAGAGACCTAGATCACTTGGCAAGCTGGGTGCAAACAAGATAAAGAAAAGATAATGTATAGAAGATAAAGTACAAACAAATACTTCCGAAAATAATGCAGCTGGTCTTCCCGGAAAGAAAACTATTCCTGGAAGTAGCTCTCCTGAGAGATTTTAGGGGTCCCTGTGATAATATCTAGCATGACCCAATTGTGATACTGTGATGAAAGGCTTCCTCAAAAAGGGAAGATAAGAACTAAAACAATCTTCACTGATGCATCAGAATTATGTCCACAACACACAAAGAGTATAGCTCAGCTGAAAGAGAACAACCAAAATGCTAATTTGGAGGTGGAAATCTCTATGTTGAATTTGAACTTTCTGGAGCTCATTTTTTTAGCTTAGCATAGACAGGGTTAAGGATGCTTCCACAGAGTAAGTGACTTGTAACATTAGTAAATACTCAGTTTTGAGGAAGGTACAAAAATTATTTCATTATAGAGAAGACAGTTAACTCTTTTCTTTCACACTCTCTCCATTTTTTTCAAAGGCTGCTTAGCTTGTCTTTTCCACCTCAATGTGTTCACCCTTACCCAAACTCCTCCTTCCTCACTTGCATTTGGGGACACACTCCACCTAACCAGATGTGGAGCTGCAAGTGCTGCCTATGGGGCAGAATTTCAGCTGAGATATTTCATGTGTGCCCTGAAGAGTTTCAGCTCTGAAACCTTCCTGTGGGCAGGATGTTCTTGTGCACTGCTGGGCTGAAGGGCAAGGTGACAGCTCCCACATGGCACATGATAGACTCAGTCCTTCTGTTTGGCTCAGCACTTAATCTTTCATCTTTAGAAGGAGGAACTTGTTTGTTCAAGTTTACTAAGGAAATATTTACTGAAGACTTTCAGAAATATGTTTTACATTGAAACACATGAAGCATCTGAGCACTGACACTAATCTGGGCAGCCCCTGAACACTGCAAGGTTAGAAGGCATTTTACCTCCCTATCTTACAACAACGTGTTGGGCTTGTTTTGCTTCAGATGTTTTACTGGTTGAGCTTGCCTGGGAAATGCTATCAGTGCTTGAGGAAAAATGAAAGAAAACACACACATTAGCTGGAGATCAAGCACATTCTTCCAAAGGAAAAACAAAGCAAAAGTCTGAGTGTTTTGCAGTGTGACCCTCATAATAATGTTTGCATTAGGCCTGCTGTCTTATTAATATTCATTTATGTTTGCATAAAGTATTTTGCACAAAACCCCCATACACATCAGGCAAAAAATCCCATGTGTTGTTATGTATTGCAGACACACACTGACAGAATGGTTCTAACTCCAAGCTAGCGATGGTCTCTGCTGATTTCCTCAGACAAAAACATTTTTTGAAGTTAATCCGCAATTTTTGAGTTTTGCTCTGTTTAGTTAGGAAAGAGACAAGAGCCCCTTGGGAGCAACCTTAGTCAAGACCAGAAGTCTGTCTAAAAGCTATGACTGAAAAAGAAAAGGTAAAGGTTTGGTGAGGTCTCAGTCAATATGCAGGAGTATTGCATCAGAGATATACAAGGAGAATTAAGAGGTTTTCCTAACTTACTCAGCAAGCAGAGTTTGTTCTTGTTGGTCCATAATAATAATAAAAATTTCTGGCCTCCATCTTGTACCTTCACCTAGAAGGAGGATTTCACCTCTCAGACTACTAAATAGGCTAAGTGCAAATAAAAAGCCCTGCCTAGACAGTGGCAGGAACTCCAGTCTCCTCTGGGCAGGGCTGGCCATGCACAAGCACATGTTTTTACATTTTTAGCAGGCCAGAGAGCCGGCAGCACGCCGAGAGGCTTGGGAAGAAAGAGCCCACAGTACGTCCCTCTATTTACCTCAGGTAATCTCTGCGGCAGAGAATGAGATTTGCTTTTGTGTAAAGAGTTGATCCAACCTCTCCAAGACGGCAGTCACAGCAGGCACACTTTAGGCAGTCTTCATGCCAGTACTTATCCAGAGCCTTCAGCAGGTACCGGTCCTTGATCTTGCGGTTGCAGCCGGCGCAGCCCTTCTGCTTCCCCTTGGGCTGCACGGAGAGCATTGGCACGCCTGCAAGGCAAACACAGCACTTCCTTCAGAGCACGGCTGGGGCAAACACTGCTGCTGCCATTACAAGGAGCTCACAGGCAAAGGAAGCTCATGTTCATGGAGCTGACAGTCAAAGGAATACCAACTTCATCTGCTGTCGCAGGCTAACAGGGAGTGCGACACTTGCAGCCCTTTTTTCCTAAGGGCAGGACTGACACAACGCACCAGACTCTTTCTAACCAACATCTTGCAGCAGAATAAACTGGCTGAAATTTCAACATTTACTTTTTCCCCTCATTACCCACACCCTTGTGTTGTTAATTACCTGCCACAGGCAATTAAAAAGAGCAGAAGGGCCATCATGGTATGTGCCCCCCTGGTTCAGCATCTGAGTCGAGTTTGATGGGGAAGGGAGAGGAGTGGGTATAAAAAGATGTGGTATGGCACTGTTTTGCCTCTCCTGTGAATCCTGTGGGTGACAGCGGCCTGACTGAAAGCCAGAGCAGGCCAGGGGCTGCTCCAAAATAAATTTGATTCAAAAGCCCTTGAGAACTGCTGAAAATAACCCCACCAGCACCCCTCTGCCACTAATGAAGCCACATTCCTTAAGCAAAGCAGAGCTTTCCTCCTCCTCTTGTATCACTGGAGAAGGTAGCACAAAGCCAGGAGTTTCCTCCTTCCTGGAAACCCCTGCTGGAGCTGCAAAGCAGCCATGAGATAGCTGGGTATGAGTGGTGACAGCACACTCAGCTCAGGAGGCTTGGGGGGACTTGCTGTGGTCCCCTTCCCCTCAGTGCTGTGCCCAGCTTCTTCCTTTTCTCCAAGCAGCCAGTGCCTGCCATGGTGAGCACTGTGATGCTCATCACCCTTCTCAGTTTAAGAGCCAGGCAGGAATGGACTTTATGGAATCAATAGTCAAGGTGGAAAAATAAACAAGGATTGTACTGTGGGTGAGGGACAGGACAAGAAATGATGAAAGAAGAAATTAACTCACTGAGACACCAGAATTTGTTATGATTTTTATTTTTACTGGTGTCAGTCACTAAAAATGACAATGCTGGGCCTGTAACAAGCACACTGTGGGCTTAACCAATGCAGAGATGATGAGAAGGGACACTGTGGCACAGCAGCAGGTGTCACTGGTTATATACTCTTACACTAAGTTAATCCACCCTTTCTGCAGGAAGCGCTGGATGTCCCAGAAAGCAGCAGCCTGATAATAGAATTATTAACAGTCCCTTAAGCAGAGAGGACCCAGCCAGTGCCACTGCAGTAAGTGACATTTGCTGCTCTCCTTAAAAGCCAGGGTGACCTGAGAGTGGCTAATGGTCAGCACATGTAAAGCCACCACTCCCACAGTAATAATTGCTTTGTCAGAGCCCGAGCAGACGACAATAGCACTTAAGACACCTCCACACAAACAGCGAGGTATTGATCCATCTGTAATCAAAGTGGTCTCAGCAGCACAGCGACAGGCCAAGTAACATTCAAAAACCCTTAAAGAACCCTCCTGCCCTCTGCTGCAGCACACTCAAAACCCAAGTCTCTACAAGCAAACTTTTGACACCAGTGACAAATCTGCAGTTATTAAGTGAAAACCTGTATCTGTATTAGACTGGCCACATATGCAATCTGTAACACTCCCAAGAGAAATTCTACAAAGCCACAGATAAATATACTCACATTTGGAAAGAGGGACAAGACAGGGAAGCATCAGAAGTAGATTATGCTGCGGGTCAGACTGTACAAGTCCCATGTGCGTGGTGAGAGTTTCTTACAAGAATGAGGGAAGTGGCCCTGTGGTTCTAGACACACCTGTGTTTGTTTGGGTTTTTTAAATCTAAAATACTTTTCGATAGCAAAAAGAAGCTTCCATTTTTGAGTAATTTCCATGCTTTTCCTGACTCTACTCCAGGAAAACTGCACATTGTGAGAAGAGTCTCACAATGTTGTGAGGCAGAGAAGGGTGAGCATGTGAATTTGCATTTGCAAGCTGTGTAAGATCAGTACCAGTGATGAAAGAAAATAGCTCGCACCTTTGAAAACCAGGACCTAGATGTGAGAATTATGTTTTTAGATAGGAGCCCCAGACACCAGCAAGTCATTATTCACCCCCTAAACAGGCTCTCTAAATGTGTACCCGTAGAGGCAGAGGAGGATTTCTCACAATAAGGGGGGGCACCATACAATCTTTTTGCAAGGTTTGTGTAGGCAACACGAGGATCCTGCATCTGGAAAGACACAAATTCGACATAACCAGCACACCTTAAACTCAAGAGAGCTGCTGCATGGATGGGGATTGAGATCAGCTCTGTGGTTCAGAAACACAAGATCCTCAGCCAGATGGGACTTCCCAAAGCCTCACTTTTGAAAGCAGTGCCCTTTCAGAAGTCCAGCTGCCCTCACCCAGAGAGAGGGTGCCAATGCAGCAGCAGCAGCATCAAGCACAAGGGCAGCTGTGCAGGGATGCTACCCTGGCTGGACCATTAGGAGAGGCTGGTTTGATCATTTAGGGCAGGTAAGGAGGGTCTCCTGTGGCAAGCAGGCCTGGAAGGCTGAGGGCTGACTGCAGGGGCAGTTTTGTTCTATCTGTGGCCCTGGCAGCCATCTGAGCTCCTCGCTATTGCAAGGGCACCACTGTCTTATGAGAGCCTTCTGCAAGTAAGAGGAATGTAACACTTTGATTTGCTTCTAATAACTAGCAAAGGAACCGATATAGATATATTTTTAAGCAGTACCTTAAGCAAGGAAAAAAGCTATGTATTTGGTCAGCATTCAGCAGGGGGCTTTCTAATGAAAAAAGGTACCATTTCAGAGATCATATGATGTTCAAAGCTGCTATTCCCACTCAGATAATAACGAGCAAGGTCAGCCTCTGCTGGTCAGGTTCAGTGTTTTGAAATTACATTTTGGGCTGTGAGGTTTCCCTCCGACATCCCAACCAACCGGTCTGCACACAAGCCACTACAGAAAGTTGCAGCTGCAATTAGCTGGTGAGTTGACACAGCAGGCAAGGCGTGAAACAAAATTTCAAAAACTGCCAAACTTGATCAGCAAGGGTTCCTCAAACACTTGCCATGTCATTTCCAAGCAACAAGAGAGAAGCATCTCAGAAGCTTAACCCTTTTCACAGTTAGAGGCTTGCACAGAGAGGACACAATCAACACCAAACCCTGCTTTCCTCCTCCTGCCTCCCCCTTCCAGCAAACCTGAAGCAGCCTGGGCTCTGCAGGCACAAACCTGGAGAACTGCTCTTTCTTTTTAGTCATTTCCCCACTGCAAGACTGGGATGTTGCTTCATTTCTCTATGTCCATTTCCTCCCAGTACTTGCCTAGAAATGCCAAGATATCCAGTTCAATTTGATAAGGGGCATGTGGTGTCTAACTGGGGCTGTCAAGAAACAAAGGGGTCACCTTTGACAAATCCCACACATGCTCTGTGGAAGAGGATAAGAAAATGAGGAGGAGTGTTGCAGAACTAGAAAAATTAACAGCTGGACACTCACATATTTAAATACGTGATCACAAGGGAACACTGATTATTGCCAGATTCTGAAAGTATCATCAAGTTGCTCTCTTCTCTCCTGTTGCTAGACATCCAGTGCTCTCTTTTCTTAGAAACAGTAGATGAATCCTTTCTATTTCTGGCTACCTACACTCCCTTCTTTGCCCTTTACAGCTTAATAGACTTGCTGCTGGTAAATACAAAACTAAACCCACTCTGAGTGCTCAGAGCTCCAATACACATTAAAAAATTATAGACACCACCTCTGGACTTACTGAAATTTATGTCTGTGTCTAAAGAGGCTGTTATTGTAGTGAGTAATCCAAACTTTACCACTATTCACAGCCGGACAAACAAGCTTTAATCAGCCCGTATCTGCTCAGTCGGAGTCCTTCTGTAAAATGATTCAGCTGGCTTTATAACACAAGTGTCCACTAAGTACACCTCTAAATTTTTCTAAGCCATTTTACTGATATTTCTATTCACATGGCAATCAGCTGCAGTTCCTCTAAGGGCACTGTTCATAAAGCCTCCTTTCCAAGAGAGCCTGGGAACTTTTCATAAATGGCAGACCTTTTAAATAACAGTTATCTGCACTGGTCCTACGGCGCACGGCTCCACAGTGCTCTGGTCTGCAGCAGAGCTAGAGGTCCCCTCTGAAAGCAGGGAAGTTCACCACCTAATTTCTCTAATGCAACTCTAAAGGTTAATTGGTCTGAAAGAGTAATGGGGGACTGCTAGCTAATGATATATGCCTCAAGGCTTTGCAGCTTGCCTGTATTTTATACAGTCGAGTCCAGAGCATAAAACACAGGTGATATCACCAGGACTTTTCAGACCCCCTGCACTGCAAGTTGCCCCCCTCAGCTACACCCACATGTGTGGGGAGAAGGCAGCAGGAGCTGGAGGCAGCAGCTCTGTTCCACCTGCATTTCATGGCTTGTTAGAGGGGGCTCGGAGAAGTGTGTGGCTGCACTCCTCATTACCTCTGCAGAGAACTAAAAACAACCCTAATGAGGAGAGCCGGAGCGTACAGTACGGGCTGGGAGGAGGCACCTCCTCCCACTCTCCCCAAGGAACCCGGCCAAAATCTTCAATTTGCCATTTATGACAGCTAATTAGTTATTCTATTCAAAATCTTTGCTTTAAATAAAAGAACTAATTATACACAAAGGTCAGTCCCCCACCTCCTGTGAAGCACACATAATTGGCTTATTTCCCCAACATTGTGTGTATGTTTTACACAATGCTTTCAGGCAGATGGCTTTAACTCTTTCCCTCGACAAGTTTTTTGGTGTTGGCTTTTTTGTTGTTGCCGGGGCTTTTGTTTGTTTGTGTTTGTTTGGGTTTTTTCCTTGTTGCTGTTATTTTGTTTTTCTTTTTTTTAAACCCCAAAACCTTTCCTCAGAGTACCTACTTTAAGAGTGAAAGCTTGTTCAACAACAAAGCAAATAACTATGCACACACACAATACTTCTACTCTGCAAAAGGCTTGTGACAATCACTCCCTCTTGTACAGCACCTTGCACAACACAGCAGTGGAATTGTTTTTATTCTCCAGCACAAATTCTTCCTTAAGCAGTGCCTTCAGACACTGCTACCACATTTCTGTACCTCCACAGTTATTGCAGGTTTACATTACCCTTATTCTTTTTTTTTATTATTATTTGTAATATTTTTAAGGTTAAAAAAAAAAAAAAAAAAAAAAAAAAGTGGTTATCATAAGGATGCAGCATTCCAGTGCTAAAAGCAATTCTGGTTTAAAGACCAGGGGTTTGGCAGTCAGGACACTGAGCCTAAGTTTCAGAGTTCCACTTGAGGGGAAAAAAATGTTTATTTCTAGCATCAACACCCTTTAAATGAACTGACCTCCTTTTGCTTGCTAACAAAACCCCCAACATTTGGCTGCAAAAGATGAAGAAGTAACTGAAGAGTAGGAGTAATCTTATTAACTCCTGTCTCATCACAATAAATAGGCTGCAGTCTTATGTCTTTTATCAGAGGATCTGATATCATTTAAAAGCATTAGAGCCCTGCATCACCCATTTAAGTAAATGCAGACAGTCATTGCCAAAAAGATGCAGTGAATTTCATTCCCCTAAAAAGAAACTCACTTTGTGTTCCCAGTATTGTATTACTCACCTTCTATGAATATTGCACCCTGTGAATCAAGTCAGACCTTGCACTCCCACTGAATGGAAAGTGTGCTGTCTCGGGCATCCTCACCAAGAATTTCATCAGAAAAATTACAGCCAGCAAGGTGAAACTCATCATGTCATCTGTATATCCAATTAAAACCTTACATTTGGAACACCACGTACTTGCAACTAAATGCTTATGAGTAAGACTTAGACCATTCATCAAAATTATTCAATGAGAAACCACAATCTTTTTTCATTGCCAGTTTCATGCTGCAGTATGCAGCTGGTGATTTTTACAGTGGCTTAAGCAATTCATTTGGGGTATTTTTTCTTCTGAATCACTACTGAACAAATTTCTCAAGCATGGCAAAAAAGTAGTTGGAGAGGGCAGTTAATGTGAGAAACAACATTTTGATCAACACTTCTATTTTGACTATACTAAGTCCTCTGCCCAATAACACAGCAATTTTTTTTGTCCATACATTTCATGACAAGCGGTAGAGAAATATTTTTTAGAGTACAGTGTCTCCTGGCAGTTTCAGCTGCCTAAAAGTGACCCAAAGCTTCATGAATGGCTTTAACCCCCCCTTCAATCTCACATGTAGGGACCCTGTTTTAAAGCCATTTGCTTTAAACAACATAGACAGACCAACATATCCAAAATAATTATTTGGCATAATTTCAATCTGTACCAACATAGGTCCTGATTCAGGAAACAAGGTTTAGGGTTAGAATCCAGACTTTCATTTTCCCCACGAGTTTTGCGTCTTCCAGTACCTGTTTTTAGCCTCTCTCAATTACAGAGTTTCTCCTACCAGAGGCCAACCTGTAGCTATAAAGAAACACATGGCAGCAGGACTAAACACAAACCATAATAATTGTTGCTGCAAGACAGTTTCTATAAATCATTTCAGGAAGCAATGTTTTCCCTGTGCTCATAAAATGTGTTTGTTTGAGCTTTAATTTTTCGTAATTGGCACATGTCCAAAGTTTATTCTTAGCACATCCACTGTTTCAGTAAAATCCATTTTTACCGTTTGAAGCCCTGGAAGCAGTACAAAGACATGCAGATTTCTCCTACTTTCAACCTAATCTGAGAACATTCTGATCAAGTTTTCTCCATTAGTCACAATTTAGCATACTGCAGTCTGGCAAAAGTCCTGATTTCAGGTGGCCAGCTCCCTCCTTCAGTGTCTGTAGTAGAAAAAAGTTTGGCAATGGAGTAACTACCCTCAAACCACCCTTCCAGCAGTGTGAGAATGAGAAAAAAACCTATTATTAGGGATGACTGGCCCGAAATTCATCCCATATTCCTCAATATTCCATCAATCTGCAGGTGACCACAGAAAAGACACCAACCTCAAAAGCTGTCTATTTAGTGGGTTTGGGTGTCAGAGCCAAGTAGTGGAAGAAGAGTCTCTGAGCCAAATGGTCACAAAGGTAAGAACTCATCCTTCAATTTTCAGCTCTTGTAAGAATAACCTGTGTACCAAAATTAAATACAAGGCAGGGCTTGTGTCCTTTCCCCTTTTCAACAAGCAATAAAATCACATGGAAAAACCTTCTATCAAGTTAAATATCTATCAAGTTAAACTCCTCATTATCTCATGCCGATGTGTGATGCTGCCCAATGCTCCTCTCCCAGCCGAAATGGCCTGTTTAACATGCCGAGGTTTCGAGACACGAGCAAAGCCACGCAGTGCAGCAGTGCTCAGGTTTAGCAGTGAAACATTAACATCACCCTGACAGATCTGGCATGCCATATATGTAAATATTTTAAGGAGACTAGAACAGTATCATTGCTCAATCACCATCATCTTTTCTTCTGCCTCTTTGCAGACACACACAATGTCAACCTAAGCTTTCGGCAACCTTAATAGAATTTCAGTGCCCACTGCCAAATGGCCATTTGATGTTCTGCTCTGTGTACACTGATGAAGCAATCTGTCACAGCCCTTAATGTAGGCAATGATGACTATCCAATCTAAAGCTTTCACAGGCTTATAGAAATTTCTCAAGACTTTTGGAGCCTACAATAATTTGCGCAATACCACAAAGGGATTTGGAATCCTGGTGCGCTCTGTATTTAATGAAATATGAATATACTCCTTTAAATGTTTCTAGAAGAAATCCTACTCAGGCCAAAAGCCCATTTTAAACCATCAATCACCAGAAAGTTGTGTTGGCAACTCTGAAATAGAAAATACTATCGTGATTGCAAGTTTCTGTAGTATGAATATAACAGCCCCTCCTGCCCTGTCCAAACTTACTGCCAAGGCAAGCACTGATGTTCATGCCCTGCACAAGATTACTGCAATAAATATACTAGGCCTAAAATTTATTTACATATAAGAGGCAAGGAGAGATTTTCCTATGGGGAATGCAGAAGGAATCTATCTACTTAATGCAAACTGTGTAAGAGATACAATTGCTGCTGACTGACCTTCCAGGAGTCGTGAAATACACTTCCCCAGTGATTTAGAAAGATGCAGTTATTCGCCAAACCTGTCCTCTTCTCCCTTTCCTAGCAAAACCAGAGCAACCCATCTGCTATTAAAAGTTGCAAGGAGAAGGGCAAGCTATTTCCTTGTCTTCTTGTTGAAAGGAAAAAACACAACAGCCAGTCCTTTGCAGGACCATTTGCATGCTGAGCTGTCAGACCATGCACTTTCCATTAAAGAGATAGCATCCCTTTTCATAAGTCCATTTGGGATCCATTTTAGTGTTATCTAAAAATCAAATCTACATGGTAATCCTTTTAATGTACTCTTGACTTTTAAAAACAGCTTTATGTTCCTTCAGGAAATGTTTTAAGCCATTACTCAGTAATTACTACTCACCCATGAAAACACTGATCTTTTACAATATATAATCGGTTTGCTGACTTCAAAAATAAAGCAGACTGGAATTTTGTCTCATGAAAGTGGCAAAGGAAAACCAAGGTTAAGAGAGCATCCCATCTCTTCCCCCCCAATTATATCTAAGTGGTGTGTTTTTCCTGTTGTATGAGAGGCTGAGGTGGTCACAGTTTCAAGTGCCTGTGTGTAGAGACTCAGTCTCAATCTGTGAGCACTGGTGAGCATTGGTGAGCACTGTTCAGGTTAACCAATAAATAAATACTGATTTAGGAAGTGGAGTTTGTATTTTAGATACAAATAATACCCTAACCTTCTGCAAGCCCTGAAGTTTTGAGTGATGCTACACAACCTTCCGAAAGGCTGTGAAATTTGTGGATTTGCTTTGATAAGCTTCAGGGGCACAAGAACAAGTCTCAGAAGAGGTGTCAAAAATGGTTCACATCTACTGCAGCTTTACTGGATTTATCCACAGCTGCACTCAAAAATGCTCAGTCAGACGCCAGGGGCTTGAAACTACCTTGCAAGTCCTACTACCATCTCCCAAAGGATTTGCCTCGCTCCTTTCCAAACTCCCTGTCACATCCAGAGGTGGTTGGGAGGCAAAGGAGAATTTGAGTGAAAAGGAGACCCAGAACTGCCTTGTCCTTTGCAGCAGAAGCCAGAGAGAGGAGCAGAGTGCATTTTGCTCAGGTATAGCTGCTGCCTGAGAAGGAGCAGACAAAAGCCCATGATCTGTATGGTGCAGTCACTCATCTACAGGAGGTCCCGGGATAACCTGGCCTTGCAAGCAGTTTGACAAAGACCCAAGATGTTTACACAAAGTGTAGCCCACCACCAACCAATCCTTCCTCTCCCAGTGCAGACCCCAGAGAGCACAATGCCCTTCATGATGACTCTGGCAAAGCAGTTTAATATTTCACGACTAGATAAAGGGCAGGGTGATGTTTGTCAGAAAGAATTTGCTGTACCTTGCAAGGAATATCAACCAAAGTTTTTCTCTTAATGCCACGAAGATAGAGAAGGCAGAGAAAGCAGAGGCTGAATACTTCATTACCTCTGTTCTTCTGTTTACTGAAGTATAACTTAAGCCTTACTTAGCCACAGTTTGCTTCCACAATCAGATTTTACTCTACCTCATTTCGCTACTGCAATTAGGACAGAGAAAGTCCCACCCCTGGACATTTCCCCTTTCATTCCCAGGAAAAGGTATGCAGCCCCCAGTGCAAGGCTGATCATTAAACATTTGTTATAGCTGCAGTCGGCTAGTAACTATATGCCTCAAATTAATTTTTATTATTCACTTTTGATTAAGTCAGGGCTCACAAGCCACAGCTGGCCATTAATGCTACCCTTCTTTACAAGAAAATATGCTGATAAGAATGAAAAGTGGTTTCTTGGCTGTTGTATACTCATTCTATAATGAGTTCCTTTGAGGTGACGTATAGAGGCAGGATTTGAGCATTATTACCCTGGACAACAGCAAAGACACAAGTAGAATTGCAAGACTTTTTTTCTCTTGTTCCTTTTTTTTTCCCCCATGTCCAAGGAAGGCTTTGAAAACCCTGGTGCAATTCATATATTCCAGAATAAAGTGAGCACCACGGGTTTGGGGCAAGTTAGCATGACATTTAGTTTGCATTAAAAGCATCCTAGAAGTCATATGAAGTATATCATAACAGAGCATATTCTACTCTATTAAGTATTCAGGAGCACCACAGTATTCAGAATATGGATGAGAAGCTGGAATTGCACAAGACATTCCTCCTCTTACGACTGACCACTGAGTTGAATTCAAGCTGATCCTGAGGGAGCCATTTTCATTAACCTACTGTAGCTCTCTAATCCTATTCCTTGAATTTCAGACCACCACCACTAAAAGAATTTATGACCTGCTGCCTGCACTTTGGATGGTGCTCACACTTCACTCTTTTCCTCAATGCATCCTGCTCCTCTGGATCATTACCACTGCTTCATGCAGCAACCCATCCCCTTAAAGTGGAAGCCTGGTCTTCAATTCAGATCTTCATGCTCCATTTAATTCTCACCAACATACGTGAGGATGGCGATGGTTACACTTGGCCAGAAACAATGTAAAAAACATAATAATCATATGACCCAACCCAATGTGCAGAACTGAAAGCCTCCTGAAATGTACCTCCTGAAGTCTGGCCCGGATATGTAGCTACTAATGCTTTGCCTGAAACCTCAGACTAAAAAGAAATTCTAAACCACTAACCTTCAGCTCCAAAAAATGCCACATTTCCGGGCCAAAAAACTTACTGAGCAGCTTTTCCTGCGCTCCATTTCCGCGCGAGCGTCCGCCGCGTGATTTGCTCAGTTTTTGCCCACCTCATCATGAGACTCCTGACTGCTGAAAAGAACTCCTTCACTGAACTAATGAAATAAGGAGTCTTAAGTGCCCTGCAATCCTTTTTAGAAAAGGCTGTATCTCCAGATGAGTCTCAATTTCACAGCATCAGGGAACCGTGTGCCAACGCGCTGAACCGGAACGCCAGGGCTAGCAGGAGTTGCAGACAACAATGCTAACATCAGGCTTATTTTAGATTAGAGCACTTCCAAATCAATTTTGGATTTAAACTTTTAAATGCACTCTCCAGAAGGAATCTGCACTGACTGAGTATTTCCAAGGCTAATTTTCTAAGCTTGAATGAAACTCATTCTTATCTAAGGAAAAGATGCAACTAACCTTTGCCACAAAGGCTGGGTCACAGCTAGAAAACGAGGCAGACAACAGTCCTGGAAAGGAATAAACTGCCTAACTACACATCCATAGAACTGCTAACAAAAACAACAATAAAAAAAAGTCATACTGATTCTGTTGGGACTGATTTTAACTGAGGCCAGAAGTTGTCAGGGTATTTGGAATCAGGGCAGCTCTCCTGCTGCTGAGGTACCCCATCTCCCACAGGCAGTCCCACTCCAGCAGGGGTATGGGAATGCTCTGGGATGTCCGGGAGAGCAGGGCTGCACTCCAGGAACAGGCATCATGCCGTATCATGGGATAAAGGAAGAGCTGAACATCCACAGCCTGATGGCAGTTTTTCTCCAGACTGAAACTCCTGCCGAATTAAGACAGATCCTCAGCACTTCACAGAAAAGAAAGTGGCTGTGATGAGAGAAGAGAATTTGTAAGACAGATGGGAGAGTTAAGGTTAAAGTTCAGACCAGAAGCAATTAAGACGGGTAAGAGTGCTCTGCAACTTGACACAGGTTTGCTTTGTATTCAGAACTTTTCACTAGCATTAAGCATCTTAACTTGTGTATAGAGAGATTATAATTAAAACCTGACAAGCTTAAATTAGCCATTTAGAAAAGGTTCTCCAGAAAGCTTTTAAAGTAGACTAAACATATCTATTAAAATGGAAGAAAGGAAGAAAAAAAATCAGAGCCATTTTCAGTTACAATAGTTTTCCCTACCTAGATATTTCAAGAGATTAGACAAATTTGAAATCAAAGTTCTGCAACTGTCCAAAGCCACTTAACAGGAGGGAGCGAGAGGAAGTGTGGCAATTAGAAAAACCTTTAAAACCCCCTCTATTAAATAGCCACAATCCTCTGGATGAACATAAGCACCCCAGAAACCCCATTAAAAAAGTTAAAAAAAAAGCGAGAGAGGAAAAAAAAGAGATCCTTATTTCCCTTTGGGATTTTGAGCACTTCAGGGAGTGCTCTATTATGGTTCCCCAGGGATGGGGGAATTATGTCAATCTGCCACAAGGTGGGCAGTTAGTGAGGGAGGCAGCCTGGGAACCGCCTTTCACCAGGCCATTCCAATTAAAGCATAGGGAGCGTTTTCACCCCACACTGGCTATTTAGATGAATTCCCAGTGTTTCAGTGCTATACAATTTTTCTACAAGTTCAAGAAACTGACTCTAAAGCAAATTTGCTCTGTATCAAAGAAAGGAACATATCCACCAGTGCCAAATAACACCAGGTAATTTATTCCCCCTCGAAAGAGAAAAGGCTACATATTCATTGATATTTCAAGAAAAAGTTCACAGACTGTAAGTATCTATTAACCAGATTTGTGAAAATAAAAATCATTAAGGGCAAGGGTGCTGCAAAGTCCACCTTATTACTTCCAAATCATATATTCTTTCTTACCTGCCTTGCTTGTTCATAAAACAGATGCAGTCCTGGAGAAATATGGCTGGAAATCTAGCTGAGACCCAACACCCAAGGCTTGGTTTCCCAGCACACACAACCAGCCCTGCCATGCCCTCCTCTACTGCCCAGGCCAAGCAAGCAATCCCAGCTGGCTCTCAGCACACCTTTCAGTATGGAAACACCTTCAAACATTTGCTTATTAACCTAAAGAAGCTCCTACGCTAACCT
Source organism: Melospiza georgiana (assembly GCF_028018845.1). Taxonomy (NCBI): domain Eukaryota; kingdom Metazoa; phylum Chordata; class Aves; order Passeriformes; family Passerellidae; genus Melospiza; species Melospiza georgiana. The sequence continues at coordinate 19,104,998 of NC_080435.1, forward strand.
AAGGAACAACCCTACATTATTCCTAGCTCCGATTGCTCCCAAAGCCACATCAGCTTCTCTGAACCTTTGTTTTTAAAGCTCTGGAGCAGATGTTTTACATGGATGACATGGGTATCTGGATAGGCCACAGGGTGCCCTTGTGCATGCTGAAGACTCAGAAGTTCCACGACTGCAGCATCCTGCTTCTGGAGGAGAGAGGAAGGTGGGTAGGTAGTGGAGGAACAGAAGACAGCACAAAGGGGATACAAAATATGGTGCAGACACGAGTACTGTAGTTCTTCAAAGGAAGGAGAGAGCCCGTGCCTGTCCCTGAGAAAAATAATCAAGCGGCAGCAGCAATGATCGCTCTAAACCCATGTCGTTTATCTGCAGCCTACATTCACTGCCTCCACGTGCAAACTGTAATCCTTTTCTCCAATCCACCTCACCTGTGCTGCACTCCATGCAGCACCTCTTTTCAGAGGAGCCTCTAAATTATCTAAGCACAGGAAAAAAGAATGTTACTTTCAAGCAAACCATGATCTTCCACAGCAAAGCGTGAGATGAGTAATTTGTTACTTCAAGTGCTAGGAGGTCTTTTTTTTTTTTTTTCCTGAGTGCCAACAGTATTTGAAGTGGTAATGTGAATACAGAAATCTCAATTTACTTTGCTTCATCTTCATAGCCCACCAGTGTACTTATTCCTAATTCACACTGAACCAAAAATCTGATAAGGAAAAACAACACCTGCTCCAGATCTAATACCTAATGGAAGTGTGTGAATGAGGATTTCCAAAGCTCAAGATCCATCTGGGTCCTAAACTGAACTGCTTACAAATAGGAATTGGGTGAAAAAGAATAGATATCTGCATTTCAGGCACCCTAAAGTCCAAGTAAAAATATCTATCCCAGTTTTGCTTATCTGTAGCAGCAATTTCACAGCAACTGTGGGGTGTGCAATTGCCACTCCGCTTTCAGAGAATTAAACGGCAGAAGACTTCTCCAGAGACTTCTCACTTCTTATGTGGATTCAGCCTTATTTTCACTTCATTCCCAACCTAGGGCAGCTGAAATCCATCTCGACTCCCAAGCAGGTCCATCAGGCACACCAGAGGAGGGCAGACCCCTCCTCCCAGTGCTGAAGCAGGACCACTGCCTGTCCCACCATGCCTCTGTCCATCCCTGATGACAGCTGCCTGGGACACAGGTATTTCCCCTGGAAGTTCCTGGCAGGAATTCCTCTCCCAGGTGAAAGTCTCTGCTCCCCTCTGAGAGGAGTTTGGCTCAGATGTCTCAAAAATCCCCAGTGGTGACATCTCCCTGTTTTCTCCTTTATCTCCCAATTCCCTCAGCCCCTCTGTGGGTACCACCAATAAGATGGCTCTGAAATGAACTTGCTAAGCACTCTCTAGTCTGTCAATAGGACTTCTGGCCAGCTTTGATGGAGATGTATGTTGTGCTCAAAAGCTTACAGCTGATCTCTGATGTCTGGGAAGCAAAAACTTGTCAGTGGTCTATGACATCACCAATGACATGAATCAGGTACTCCAAAATATTTACTTTTATTTTAATGAGCTCCATGACAAACTATTTCTACAGCCTGAGGAAGCAGAAAGCTTGATTTTAAAAAAACCCTATGATTCCAGCACTGACACTGCATGCTTTTTGTCTAGAGACTCCTATACTACAACCATAGAACTGGAGGGTGAAACATGTCCAACTCCAGAGAGGAGTAAAGCCAACAGGCAGCACGATTTAAACAGCCAAGAAAGCCAGGGGAAACCTCTCCAATGCATGAGTGCTCTGAGACATCCTCCATCTATGCAAAACAGGCACCACTTCCATGCCTGGATCTGCCCATCCCTCTCTCCGGGACCAGCCCTCTGCAATAACAACAGTTCATTGCTGCTGCTGCTGCGAAGGTCAAGGGCTCCGCCAGCCCTCCGGAGATTTGAGCTACTGGTTCCACAGAGTCTGCCCGTATCAAACCTGACACTTAGATTAGCAGCTACTCCCCAGACATATCTAATTTCCCATTTCTTCAGTTTCTAGTGTCAAAATACACTTGCAGTACAATATGCAAACCTCCACTGGCAATATCTTTTCTCTCTCTTCTGTTGTGGTGGGAGGAATGCCTGTTTTTTCAGGAAATAGTTGTACTTTTATGTTAATGTATTATCATACTCATAAACCCCTGAGATCATGTTTTTGTTATACAGCATCAAAATTGGTAAAGCTGCATTCCACAGTTACCATCACACTATCAGCAGACACAGAAATATTTTGGAAGTTGGCATGTAAGACAGATGCTCTGCATTATAAACACCAGAGAATGATCAGTCTTTGATATGCAGTCCATGGATGGCTTCATCACAGCTCTGTTTGGTGGCTTTCCCTGTGCCAATCCACTGCAGCACTACATATCACCCTGGTAAGATTTGCACAAGCAGTGGGACCTGCACATTCCTCTCCTCAGAGGCCAGTGAAGAGTTAAACCATGGCACCACTTTTTCCCATTCTGCATGACAATATTGGAGCAAACCTACGTCCTTGCCTCTTCCACAGCCTTAATATATTAAAACTATTACTCACTTTTACTCATCATAAACACAGATTGCCTCATTTTTATCCTAAACCGTGAAGTGGCAATTTCCACCAGCACTTCTGCAATCCAGGTCCACCCTCACCCACCCATGAAAGGCTCCTGCCATGTCACACAAGAGCCACTGTTCCTTTGTTTGGGATGCCAACATCTTAAAAGCCTTCCAAGTACAAGGGGCAACCTGAGTAATTTCATGCCCAGCTGCAAGGAATTTTTAACAGGGAAGGATACAAAATGAAGCTTAAAGGGCAGGTATTAAATCTCATCAGTCCACTGTGTGCCAAGGCTATTAAGAAAGTTTGGAATTACAACAGAGCTCTGCTTCAGAACCTACAGACCTGGTTCTCCAAAGCTACCTATTTAAGTAGCTTGCAGACACATGCTTGTGTTATTCATGATGCTTTTTACACTTTTACACAGGCCCAAAGCTGCATGAGCAGCCTGCACACAAAGCTGTTCTTGCACAGCCCATGGTGGTGGAGAACAACTTGTCCTCATTGGCTCCACTGGGGCACACGGGCACCAGATTTGTTCCATTAACTGCATTTCTTACATGGCTGCACTGGTTCCTTTCCCTCTCCCTCTGTCTGTCAAAGGACAAGCCATCTCTGAACTCTGGGACTTTTTTATAAAAGTGCCATTGGCGATTTTTGAGTTCCATTAATTCAGGGACAATTCTGCAGAAAAAGTCCACGTTTGGATGCAGTGCACCTTGTAAAGTGTTGAGAGGGGAAAAAGAAGTCACAGCAATGCAGAGGCTCAGGCCACAGAAATGGCAAGAGGATACCAAATGTTGCTTTAAGTGCTGAAATATTTGTGCCTTGAAAGAAAAATGCCTTCAGGAATCCCAGCAGGAGTCACCTCTATATAAAGACTTCACTTATAAAGGGACATTTATTATTCTCAATTAATGGAATTCTGTTAGACATGTTTACATTTCTAGGTGTCAGATTCAGAGAACACAAAATCACTAAAGGACTGGTATTTTGCTCTGAAAATGGCCATAAAAGGATCTAAAGGTGAGAAAAAAGAAAAGAAAAAAAATCCACATTTTCTAGAAGACATATGATGTCCTTTGGTTCCTTACAGTTCTGAAGCCTGGTTAGCACAGCAAGGCTTTTGAAATACAGATTTAAACCTGCAAACAGCAAAGCTAAATGCCACTACAGCTCCTCATGAAATTAGGTGGTGACCACACTGAGAGGCAGTAATAGATCTTGATCACATCCTCCCATGGATTATTAGAGAAACCTAATGTGGCAGAACACATTGGTAGGTTTCTGGAAAAATGAATAGCTAGAAGTCTCAAAAAAATTCCCACTTTGCCAGCAAAGCGTATATAATGCTACCAGATTTCAAAAAGGGGATAGAGAATGAACATCTTCATCTTGTAAGAAAAAATAACTTGTCTTGGGGAAAACCTAGAAATAAAAAGCCACTTCAGTGACATGTTGTAACTGAGGCACCAATAAATTCTTCCCACATATACAGACACCCCCACAGGTTGCTGGTGGCACAGCACACACATGGCCAGGACTGACACACAAACGTTTGCCACTTGTGAGCCTCCCCAGGGCTAAGGAGAAAAAGACAACATTAACTCAACCACGAGAAGGTAAGGATCATATTTTTAAAAAAGCCAAAACAGTACAAATAAAAGCACAGGTTCTTAAGGGCCAAAGGCATTACACTGCCCAACTCCTCGAGGCAACAGGTCATCTTTGTGATGTGTGAGAACACATACATCTACCATCAAATCCTTTCCCAGTCACTTCCAAATAATGTATGTATCTAGAAGAACAATTTTACTCATGTTCACTCTCCTTTTTCTGCTGGAAAGAGCTGCAGGCTGTTTGCTTTACCAAAAACTTGAGCACTGGCTGGTTTTGTTGTTCGGTAGGTTTGTTGGGGGCATTCTTTGATATTGTGTGGTTGCTGTATTTAAAATTAAGAATACCCCATAGAAAATTAAATCTTCCCATCAAGTTACAGAGGACCTCAAATAAAACTGCCTAACCACCAATTCAACTATATAAATCTACATGTTGTGGGTATTCCCACCCAACGGCCTGTAAATAAATAATTCAGTACTCAAGTAATAGCAGCTAAATTTAAAAAGCACCCACAAAACCTACTGGCATTAACTGGAGCTTTCAATGCCCAGATTTGGTTTCTTGGGCAGAGTGGGAAATGCAATTTACTACCAGGGGGAAGCGCAAGTGTTGAAAATTAATTCAGCAATGCCTCCAAGTTTGGAAGCTGTCCCTCAGCCCAGGGCACTGGGGTTTGTGGGCTCTGCCACCACCTCCAGACTCACAGGGCAAGCGCTCCCTAAAAACCCTTGGGAAGAGCTTGGGATGCCAGCAGCTCCCAGTTTGGAGTAAGCACTGGGAACCAGAAAAATCTCAGATTGTAACTGCAGTTCTGACACTATTTTATGTGTGAAAATCTCTGCATTGGTGTCTTTGCTGGCAATGGGGAACCAGCAATGCCGATTATTTCCAAAAGATTTCAAGTGGTCTCCAGCACTGAGGATAAAAACCCACCAAGTGCTTTCTAAGTGTAAATGTGCTGCCAGCTGCAAAAGATTTAACATAACAGGCTACACTTACCTTATCCTAGGGTCCTTTATCAAAGGCCAGGTAGATTAAAGAGATTAAACTTTCTGGAGTATTTTAAAACATCCATAAAGTCCCCACACCAGTTTACAACTATTTTTTTTTCTGAAAAAAACCTTTGTAAACTGGTGCTCTGGCAGATACAACGTAGATGTATCTTACCAGCAAAAAGGCAGTTTTCCCTCCTTCTAAATGATGGAAAGTCAATTTGCATCATAATCAAACCAAGGCCCTGTAATGTTACTTTTAGTTAAAACAGTAAACTACTATAATAAAAGTGTACCTGGGGAATATTTAGAGAAGGCACTAATGATTTCTTCCCCAGTGGTTAATAAATTCACTTCCAGATCAATTTGTTCATGATAGAAACTTGAGAGCATAAACAGTTACACAAGCACATTAGAGTGTGTCTTTCTCAGTATAAATGATTTATTACAATGATTAGCAGCACATAAACAATTTAAAATACAACTCTAATTAGCTTTTTGGAAGAAAAGGAGAAAAACCTTCCTGACTCCTTCTACACATTATGTTTTACTTTTCTAAGTGTGTACTTTTTAATTAAATCCAAATGTCACAATAAATTTAAAGTGTTTTATTACCATTCTGGCTAACTAAGCCATTCATGCAAACACCCATTATATTAAACCAGATGCAGGACTGAAAGTGGTTGAGGAGAGAGCAGAAAGAAAGGGGGCGAAGGCAATTACTTTTATATTTGACAAGAGATTTGTACGAATGTTTAAAGACAAGAAGATCTTTGGCAAGGTTTCTCTGTTTTATCCAAGGAGGCTGGCCAGCTAATTGCTCTTTAATACCTGTTTCCAAGTTTGAAAGCGTCGCACTGGGCTAAACTTTCCCCATCGGAAGCGTAAAGAGGGGACAGGAGAAAGGTGGGACAACCATTCTGCATGAAACCTCGTACAATTCACCACAAACAGCCTGAGCAAACCTGTAGATACACACACCCACTTCTATGCCTGGGCAGAGCAGAGGATAAAGACATGGCCTTCCTGAAAGCTCAGAGACCTCTCCCATGAGGTGGCTGACAACCAGCCCTTGCTGCTCATGATGTCCATCACTCACCTGTGGGATGAAGGGCCACCTCCCCTGGCAGTGTCCAGAGGGGAGGTGGATGTGGCCAGTCATCCCAGACAGCTGCCCCACAGCCCAGGCTGGTGCCAGCAGCACAGACAGGGACAGCAGCAGCAGCAGAGGGCATTTCCCTCTTAGCTACGGGGAAAAGGAGAGGAAAAGCTTCAGGTTATAGGAGCTGGGGGGCTGTGAAGGAGGGAAGGAGGGAGGAAAAGGGAAACCCAGCCCTAGAACCCTCCAACCCACGAAGCCTCAGGGCCACTCCACACCACTCTGTTTTACTGCTTCCTCAGCAGCCTGGTCTAAACAGGACAGATTTAGCACAGTTCAACAAAAGCTACCCATTAAAGAAAGCAGCTGTGATTATTAAAATAGGTTAGAGAAAATGGGCATGGTGCAGATAAAGCTTTTGACCTCAGCGTGCAGCTCTCTCAAGAACATTTTAGCATAATTTATCTAAATTAAAAACCAAACACCAAATTCCAAAAGATCGTTTAAAAAACGCGATTAAAAAAGCAGGTCAAGGGTTGGAAATTAGTAATTACTACTACAATTAACCAAAATCAGACAGAGACACATGAATTGTGCACATTACTGCGGTTCACGTCAGAAAGGCAAACGCGAGCGGAGCGCAGAAGGGAAAGCCGCGAGTCGCAGAACCACTCGTATAATTAACCTCTGCCACGGCACAGGACCTGCTCTTGTAAGTTTGCGTCATTTGTCTCGAGAGGGAACTGCTGCCAGCCCCTAGACCCAGCTATCACACCACGCTCCTCACCAGCAACCCAATTCCTTGGAAACCAATATTTTGATTTTCTTCCAGTCCGAGATCTTAGCGCATCTTCACCCTATTAGCAGCGCGTTTGCCCTTCACCTCCTATTTTAACAGTTCTGAAAAAGATGAGAAAGGCCAACATCTGAATGTCCTGGTATTGAGAAGAGGTCATTTGCCAAAAATGCCACCTGCTAGAGTCCATATTGTTTGAGAGCAAAAGCCTATTGAGAGCTGCAAAGAACAAAACAAAGGTTTTCTAAAACAGACTGCTTAGCACTGGATGGAGACAGAAATACTCTGTATGCAACTAATATCCTTCAGATGATTTTCCTTAGGTTTTGGGGGGATAAAAGATAATTTAACAATTAGCACTTTGTTCCCACTTCAATCTCAGAAGGGCTCTTTGAGCATCCTTGGAACAACTCTGAAAGAGCTCAGTGGGAAAGAACAGACTGACTACTGTTTTGAACTATAACCAAAATGAACTATTCTCTAGGTCCTCCCTTGAAGCTATCATCTACTTTAGGTTAGATGAGGGAAATCTAGGTTCAAATTTTATTCAGGCTCCAGTTTAATTTTGAGAGCTCAGAAGGCTCCACAAATCATTTTAAGTTAAAGTAATGAAAATAGGTGAACTTGAGAAGGTGGACAGGCACGAATGATCTCTTCCAAAATAGGGAAGAATCCATCTGTTCCCTTTTAAAGTGTATAAAAGTCTTTGTAGCAGTAATGAAAATTCAGGGATGTAAGTCATGGACATCATAGCAGTCTATTAGAGAGAGGACTGGGGCTGTATTACAGAATACTGTGAGCTGCGGTGATTATATAAAAGGGATGCAGCAAAGGCAGCATAGCAGAGGGCAAGTGAAATGATTCAAGGACTCAAGAATCTCAGCGTTTCAGAAATGGAGGGAGAAATGAAGATTTCTATCTTTTGAAGAGGCAGGATGAGTACAGAGCCATTCAGATGTCTGAGCAAAGCTGTGAAGATGAAGGTATAAAGCAGAAAGAGTTCCTCAGATGCAGAAGGCAAATGGCTGCACCTCCAGGTTTGCACCACAGCCAGCACAGGGACAAACAGGCTTAGACATAGCTCTTGGGAAGGTCTCTGCACTTCCTCCCTTTGTTCCACACACCAAACCATCCCCTTCAGCCACGCACCGTCAGGCAGGAGAAGACACAGCCTCCAGCCAGGCTGGAGGTAGAGCTGGTGAGGGTAAGGGACACCCTGGCCCTGGCTGGGGGCTGCCCATGGAGTGTCTGCAGCTGGAAACAGGGGCTGGCTTCTGCCTCCCAGCCCTGTGCCAGCAGCACCACCAGCTCCCTCTGCACTGCTTCCCACAGGACAGCCACAAGCTGGAGGCACTGAGTGCTTGCAAGAACTCTGCCAACCCTCAGCAGAACTGGACACAAAACCACCCTTTTGAGCCCTCTGCACGGACTGTGGCACAAAGAGGAGAAATGCTACACTCACCACCTGCCAGTTCTCTCACTGGATCTGGCTCCTGTGAGGCACCCTGAGCAAAACCAGCCAAACCCCATGAGGCTCCTGAGAAGACTTAGTTATCAGTCATCATGTCAAATAGAGACCAAATGTTGGCAAACCCTTACTTAAGTAGTTAGAAATATTCTTCTGTGTATATTCTAAAAATGGCAGGTTTCACACGCCCCTTGCATCAGCTCTTCTGACTTGGAGCCAGTAATACCAGAAACCCACAAAACCCCCAGCATGCCTGGTTTAAACTCATGCATGCCTGCCTTTCTCCTTGGTGACTGCACTTACCTCCTCCAAAACACAGAGATCCAGTTTACTTCTACATTTCCAAAGATACTGGAAATGTGCTTTATTGCATATCTCTTTGCTAATATTTTAAAAATATCAGCATGTGCCTTATTTGGTTTGTGCATTGTTCCCAAATTGGTTTTCCCTATTTTAGAGGAAAAGCACCTTATCATAATACATTGTATATTTCAGAGTAAATCAAGCAAGGGGGGAGGTGAGGATGTCATATTAAATCGCATAAGTGATACAAAAAGCACAGCCAGATTAGCATTTGATGCAGCAGAACACAAAACCTTACTCCCAAAGCAAACTGGAAACAGACTGACAGCTAGCACCCATGCTGATCTGCCCTTGGGTCTGGCACTGCAGAAAGAACCACGTGAACTTACATGGTTTTTTTGCATTTCAACACGTAGCATTCACACCTGAGATCTGGAACCCAGAATTTCATTCCACCAAGGATTACCAAAATGCTGCTATTTTGTGAAAGTTACTGTACTCTCATTGCGCTTCTCAAACTTCTCCTTGATGCCTAATTGAAATATTCTAACTTGGAGGCTATTTCTTACTCTTCTCTAGGCATACACTGACCTACACAGCAAAGTACCAAGAAAATAAAAACACAAGCAGGATCAAGTCCTGTTGGGTTTTCTTCCTACATGATGTCTTAGTGATTTCTTCCAGTAAACAGAAAGCATTTTCAGCATTTATTTCATGAAAATCCTGCTATTCAGCATCCACGGGATGTGCAAAACATTTCCTTCACTGGGTAGGCATCTCTCCTGAACTCAAGGGTAAACACTTAAGTGGAAGGAGTGCTCTGAGAGCTGGCAGGGAAATGCTGAGTAAACACAGCCCTGCTATCAACACTACTCCTTTAATGACGAAATCATTCAGATGTTAAAGTTGCCTCAAGCGCTTGATCATGATATGCAGCGTGAGGAAAGTTCAAAATCAACTCCTCCTCCTGCATTCTCATACAACTTCAAACAGTAATAGGCACTTACCTGGCTTGCTTTACAGATCTTGCTTTGATAAGCAAAATTTTAACTAGGTTAATACCATTTCAAGTGTATTCATTTAATTGAAACAGAATGAGACTTGTCACACTGTTCACAGCTGGTACTGTAACAACTCTCATGACCCTCCCTTGTAGAAGGGACAGAGTAATCATCTTCACAACTGACTTGTTCTGCAGATCTGATAGAAACTTGAGCCGAGACCAAGAAAAAAATGTTTGCTTTCTTTGATTAAGCATCATGAAGGAGCATTCTATGGAGAGTCAGCGCTGCAAGCCCACAAGCTGAATGAGAACAGCACACACTGAGAAACCGAAAGTACAGTTCAGGATGGGGCAAGCTCAAATTTTTATCTACCTGCTTGGGGTGGGAGTAGGGGGGGAAACAAGTCATCATTTGAGATGAAGACACTTGGATCTTATGCAGTGATGAGGAAGGAGCCAACTAACTTGAGCCAAAAAAAGGATGAAAGGAAGCAGCAGCAAGCACTGAGTGTCCATCAAGTGCAGCACGGGGGCTACTGCAGCATGTCCACAGCTTCTTAGTGCAGTGCTTAATTTGGTAGTAAGTTTACAGTGGCAAAAGATGGTGAAAATATTTGTCTCAAGAGGCAATCAGAACTTTGTTTACTGTACAGAAAATGGATTCAGTTGTGTACAGTGAAACATGCCACAACTGAACTACAGCTGTGACCACAAGGCAGCGGCCCCTCCAGCCTGGGAGCGCATGTGAAGTGAGGACATGACTGTCAATCTCTGGTGTCATTTTTCAAGTCTTGCAGATGGAAACTGTCTGACTTCATAGCTGGTCACCTTCAGGAGACATCAAAATCATTCTCTTTCCTCCACCTTGGCTGGCGCAGCGGTTGCCATCAGCTCACTGAGGATCCTGCCAACACATATTTTTCTTCTGACAGTGACCACTGGCAAATTGCAGCTCTGGATGCGAGTGTGGCCAAGTGCCCATGGGGAACACAGAAATTGCACTGGGCACAATTAAAGCTGAGCAGTACATTACTGCAGCATGGCCTCTCAGCTTGCTCTAACTCAGAGCCTGTCAGCATTTCCAGCATCTCCTCTTCCTGGATTTGTTACAACAGTTGCAAGACAAAAAAAGAAAAAAAAACCCGAAAAACCAAGAAACACCAATGTTTTAGTTTAGCCTGCAATACTGGCTTATAGCCACATTGCACTCACCCCAACACAACCCAGAAGAACCCCTAAGAAATTGCTCAGAGAAATGCGATCTCTTTAACACACATGCACTAAACTCTTGGGATTGTTCAGCTGGGAACAGCACTGATGCCTCTATCAAACCCCAAGAAGGGTCTCAGAGCTGTGACTGTCACCAGGAAGGTCTTCAGCAAACCAGGCATCACAGGAGGCAGGAAATCAGGAATCCCCATCTTCAGCAGGATGCTGGCTGACTCATACTGGCTGTCCCCTGTGTTCTGGCTGAAGTTTTAACAGAGGGGGGGCACCTTCCCTGGATGCTCCATCATTTTGAGGAGCCATTGGCTTGGTGAGCAGGCTGACAGGAGGTCAGGAGCACCACACCTCAGCCCAGCTTGTTTTCTTTCCACAAGGTGCTCAGCAGAACGTCCACATGACAGCCTTGCCTGCAGCAGGAGCAGCAGCAGCGCCTGCTTTGGTCCAGACCCTGATGGAACAGGAATACACCAGTCTGCAGCCTGGCATTGCTCCCCACTGAGCCCATCTCTGTGTGAGGCAGATGCATTCAGCAGGACCTTTTTAAAAGCTACTCCAATGCTAGTAACTGCAAGTGTGACACCACAAACCCCACAGCCTTGTGTGAGTCAGCACCATTAATGTCGTTCCCACATTAATTCATGATGCCTTTGAACACTGATGCTCACAAGAAACCAGGTTAAAAATCTTCAATCCCTGAAAAAAGGAGCAGTGATAATGCTGCACCAAGCTAATTTTATTTGGTCTGGGGTTCATTTTCCCATTCAAAAGAGCACTCTGCTGCCATTTCCACTACAAGCAATCCCATCTCATTACGTTCAAGCCCACGGGGTAGACTGTGCATAGAAGAAGGGAAGGAAAGATTTTGTGATACTTAGGAGCTGCACTTGAGGAAGAACAGCTGCAGCAGTCAGTATCCCAAGCATGCTACCACAAGAATTATGTTTCCCTCCCATCCTCCCCAAAGTATTTAATTCAGGGCAGAAGGGGTAGAACGTGTTCACCTTTGAGCTCCCTTGCCACAAGCAAGCATATTCATTCAGCTTCCCTATTTAACTAAATGGAGTTCACACATGCTGCAGGATAAAGTTACCTCTTGCCATCTGAAAGCAGTCCAATCAATGCTGTACACAGAGAGTAGCATTTGAATCAGCCTTAAGTTAATTCTTAGTCGTCGAAACTGTGACAGCATGCTGACCCTTTCAAGTCAACTGGGAGCAGGCAATCTTTGCAGAAGATCCTCAGGCCTTTAATCAGATTCTCAGTGGGTTTTAAAGAGATACTACAGCACCAGTTTGTAAACATCTCTCTAGTGAAAATAAAGATTACTTCTGACCTAGCCAATTACTCAGTCCCAGAAGATATATCCTAGAGTTATAATTGAACGAACCATGGGGAAAGAAAATACATTTTAGGTAGGGGGTAGTGAACCCAAATCCCAACTTAGGATGCAGGCAGCACTGTATCCCACAAAAAGATCAGATACAGAATGCAATGATTATAAAAAAAAGTCCATTAAATCATCTGGTCCTTTTTCCCACCGTTGCAAGCTTAGTCTCTTGAGCATAGAGCCCTACTAAGAAGATTGCAAATTATCAGCTCTTCCTGAAAAGCGACTGTGATGGGGAAAGACAAGATCATTATTTTGAGAAGACCCATAATATGAGGTATTTGTTTACCACATCACAGAGAATCTGGAGCGAGATGCCAGCTCCTGGTAGCATGGATTTGCTGCAATATGAGTAAGGAATGAGAAAGAAAATGCTGAAGAAAGAAAACAGAGGACCTGTGCTCAGCACCGAGACTGTCAGAGACATTAAACAGTCTCTTGTTGCATTACTTTAAAACTGTGCTTGAGCATGAGGAGCCACTGCACTCCATTGTGGAGAGATATAATTACTGATTAAAAAAAAAAAAAAAAAGTTATTTATTCTGGAGCTATTACAGACTAATGTGTAACAGACATCACCTGATGGGCCGTAAAGGCTCCAAGGGCCATTACAGCCTCACAGGTCAGGACCCATTTGAAGGGTTTAAAGTTTGTGGATCACTGCTCTCAAGCTGAGCAGCACAGGCAACACCTGCACACAGAAAAGCTAGGGGAGACTTCTGGGAGCAGCAGCTGCTTATGCGTTTTCACACTCAGATCAAACCAAATCACATCACTGAAAAGAAGTTCAGAACCTGCAGACATGGCTTTTGCCATTCTCATCAAGGAGTTCACCCGTAAGATTGTAGCTTGTGCCTTTTTACTTACTTATTTATTTATTTTTAAAGGGAGCACTGAGGAAGAAAATGACACTATAACCTCCATGCTTCCCCATCAGGGCCCCCCTTCTATTTCACTTCCACAGAAAACTAAAATTCCCAGCCAAGTGACAGGTTTATAAAATTTTAATAGGGAAGAAAAAGGTAACCTCAGGCAGGATCTTACGTGCAGACTTTCGCCATAAATGAATGTTCATGAAAATACAGGGGTTTTATGGAAACATTGACAGAGCTTCACAGGCTGTGACATAAATGCCTCAACATGGACTGATGAGAAGGACTAGTGAGTCCCAGCTCCTGCAGCCAGAGGCTACTGCACCATCCCTTTCTCTAAGCCAAGCAAGTTAGCTTCATGCCTCCACTACCCTCTGAGAAAAGCAGATCTAAGAGACCAGAAGCCCAGCAGCTTTTAAATTGCTAGCCTAGAAACATTCTTAGCCATTTCCAACTACGTGTTCTAATGGGGTAAAAAGTCCACTTTTCCTTCCTAGTGTTTCTCCTCCCAGAGTGTTTGTCCAGACCAGTCAGCCTTCATTTTGCTAAGGCAGATGAGTTGAAGCACAGATTGCTCTTCATGAGCAACCTCTCTGCCCCTACTTCCACATGGATTTACTGTCCCTTGGCTTGAGGGATCTACAAGTAACCCATAACAGACAAGGTCTACCAGTGCCTCTCTCCAGCATTATTAACAGGTACCATTATTAGCAATTTCTTGTTCAATTCATTCCAGGATTGCATTTGCCTTTTACCAGCTACTTCACACCTTTTGAGGTCAATCACCATCTGTCCAAGCTACCCTTTTCCTCCTCCTCTGCCCTTTCCAGCTGGTGGTAATTCCTGCTTGTAGATGTTCCAGTGATCCCCAAAGAGATCAGCTGGAGTTCCTGGGCTCCTTTTCTTACTGCTGTGAGCTTCATACAGGAATGAAACCAAGGGGCAACAGCACATGGCTTCAATCCCACTCCCAACCAGTTACCTGCACCACAGAACCTACCAGTGGTGGTTTTACAGCATCAGGAAATCTGTCCTTAGTGCTCACAAAGTAGCTATCCCACCCCCTGTACTACAAACTCATCTGAATGACTCCTGTTGGAAAGCAGAATTCATGGCTTTGGTTTCAGGATCTAAAACACTGCTTCTGAAGACAGTGATGCTTGAGGTTCATTTCCCTTCCTCTCCCAGGTTCAGAATAGAACCATTGTTTCTCATTCACAAAAACAGACAGAGATGCCACAAGGAACAGCCACAGACTGCTACAGACTGTAATTTCTTAAAGCAGCAGCAATCTGAGAGCAGTGCTCCATAGCTAAGGGAGCACAGAACCAGAATGGTTGGGAAAATCTTATATAACAATCCCATACAGAGCTAAAGCAGTTTGTTACTTTTTTCCCAGTCACTGAGTGTGTACAAGCACTTCTGGAAGTCAAAACTCTGCCTCTAGAAAACCTGAAGCTTCTTAATTGCAAGAGAAATACGGGTAGCCAGGAATGGTACCTGTGCCATAGATAAAACCAGTGGTTCTTTCAAGAGTGATAGAGACCCAAAGTGGCCAAGACCCAGCTCCACCCAAGAGCTCCTCCTGATCTCTTCAGAATTTAATTGGCATTCTTTTTAGGATACACACAAAGCAGATTAAAGAAAAACCCAAACAGTGTGCAGGGTGGAAGCACCATTACATGGTATTAAAATGTCAGAGGTTTGAGCTCTGTGTTGGTTTAGTCATGATTTACCAACAACCACTGATGGCAGACATAAAGCTTCCCTTAAATTATTAAGCATAAAACAGCAGACTGTAATATTTTGCTAAACCAAAGTACAGACACAGACAAAGATGTCATTTCAATATTTGAAACCAGCAAGTTTAATTTAAAATAAGAGCAAACCAATAAGCTCAGAAAATAGCAATGTGTGAGAGGAAAATTACACTGCTAGAGAAAAAAGTGGAAGGACTTAAGAAATTTATAAAAGTAATCTCCAAGTGGAAATTAGAAATCAACCCCTAGAAACAGAATAACACAAAAGAAATATTACTGTCCACTTTCTAAATCAATATAACACTGCTACACGACAGAATTACCATGGTAACTCAAGTAAAAAGAATAAAGCAATTCTTATTATTTCAAAATAAAATCACAGCCTGAAGCCCAGCTTTTATTACAACTGCTGATAGATCGCTGGCTTGTATTTATCTGAAATATTGCTTTTCAATCAGCTATTTTATGAATGTACAAATTTCACTGAGCAGCCCACTTAGACCAAATGCTCAAAACCTGCCCCCCCAAAAAACTAGTCAAGGAATCGATTATATATATGCATACTTTTTTTTTTAAAGGGAGCATTACTATATACATATTCTCTTCCCACTTTATCCAAGTTAAAGAGAGATAAGGAAATGAGTGAGAGTAAGTTAAAACCTTGTTTAGTCCGACTTCTTTAAATTCCAACTTAGATTCCCTGGAAAAACAAAAACAACCTAAAAGCAACACAACAACAGTAATAAGGAAGAACAAAGGGGAATAGCAGCATACCCTAAATACTGCAGCCCTGCACAAGGACAGGGAACGCGCCTGCATCAGGGGGTGCGCACAAACACACACATGAGAGGAGGCACATCTGTTCCCTCCTGATCAAAGGCAAAGAGAAAACACTGTCTAAATACGAAGTTGCTCAAGGACGTTTTGACTCGCCCTGCTGGGTACTTCAGACTTTTCAAACATTGTTTGTACAGCTTGGAAAGTGCATCAAGCTCAGGATACTCGTCTGCGTTTCAAGCGCGCTGAAGGCACAGCTCAGCCGAGTTCCCGCACGCCCCCGCTGCTGGTGCCACCTTTCAAACACATTAGTGCAAGGGGAAAACCAGCAGGTCACCTTCTGCTCTCCTCCCCCAGACGTTCAAAAGAGCATCGATCGGCACCTGAAAGCAACAGTCGGGCTTAAAAATAACAGGCTGCTCCTCTGCCCCCGGCCGCAGCGAGCAGCCCGGAGCAGCCCTGCTATGGGGCAGAGCTCCGGGGGTTCGCAGCAAACACACCGACAACCAACACAACTCTGCCTTAGAGAACTTAGGGCACCATCTACCAAAAAGAAAAAAAAAAAAAAGGTCACTGAGGAAATGCCATCGGGATGTTTTACAGTTTTTACAGCACAGCCTTACGCTGTTTTTTCTGCTGCCCCCAAAAAATGGAAGAGGGGGACATGACCCACGCTCAGAGTCACGGCAGGAGCAGGAGGGGAATGTGACCAATGCTCATAATTATGGCAAGAAGACAGCGAAGGCTTTTCTTCAACAATTTGCAATTGCTTGGACAGGACCTCTGAGATTAAAAAACCCCCAAAATTAAAATTGCCAATTGAGAGGGGATCAATAAAACAGTCCCCAAAACAGTTAAGGAAAGCAATTGCTTCAATAGCACTCTGTCCTTCCCTGGAGATCCAGGAGTAGTTTCTCCCTTCTTTTGCAGAGGTCTGACCTCCTACCTAACCCAGCATGGGACATCAGGCAAGGTGGGACCCAGGCCCAGCAGAGAGGAACAAACCAGGGACAGCTAAAACACAAAAGTCCACCCATGCCTCATGGGGGTCAGGCACATCCCCCAGATATCCAGGCTGGAGTTCCGGGGGATGATCACTTGGGGAGCACAAATTCCTCAGTGCTGCAAAATGCTTTGAGGATTAAAAGCAGCAGTGATATGCCAAGTATCATAGCTGGAAGTAAAGACAAATGCTGCAACAAGAGCAATAAGCCACCTGCCAGCTGTCTTTTATATTAAAATATTTCAGTGTTCTTAGAGCTGCTTAATTTCCCATCTCGCTCCAAGTCCAGAGGAACTTTGTGCGTTGCTAGCTTTGCCATGCAACAGCGACATTGCTCATTATTTTTAAAATAGATTTAGAAGCTGTGATCACACAGCTCAATCTGAAAGTATGCACTGTTTTTTAGTATAATGTGGTCCTTCACCATCTCCTGCAAATGGGTTTAAAAGCAGTGGTGGAAACAATGTGTGCTTAATCTGAATGGGGACTGCAGAAAGGTTGCACACTCAAATATCCTGTTTTATGTGGTATCTGGTTGTATTTTAAAACACTTTTTAGAGACTTGGAGCCAGCTGAGGTCACAAACAATCACATACAGATTAGAAAAGGGAAAGAAGCTGGGGAGAGCGATGGGGAGCCCACTCTGGCACACTGAAATAGGACACTCTAAATATTACTTAGTATTTCTTTAAAATAAAAACTGGCTGAAATAGTAAGCTTCAGAGAAACAATAAATGCAGAGGTGGTTAAAGAGTTTTTATTCAAATAAAGTCTTGCCCCAGGAGATGGAAGTAGTGTCTTGAAATACAGAGATAGGATTTTACATGTGCTAAAAGCATCAGTGTGACACTTTTTGGAAAAAAAAAGGGGGGGGGGTGGGAATACCTTAGTTGTTATACATGACAAAATAGCAACTAAATGTTTGCTTTGATCCCAGCGCGTAAAGGGTGAAGCTTTTAGGCAAGGAGCGGCAGGTGATCTCAGCTCTTCTGCAAGTCCTAATGCTCCTAAAAGCCACTCTTCCAGTTTCTGTAATTGGGCATCAGTAGTTAATGTAGTATTGACTGCATTACATGCTCCTGTGCATCCTCTCACTAATGCCAATTGCATCACCTTGTACATTTACCATATTGCTTAGCCAATAGCTGTTAAAAGCAATCCAAATCATGAATCATATAGGAAACTTTTAGCAAGACACGACATCCAAAGGAGACAATTTACAGTTGAGTTAATCTGGGTACATTAGCGAGACATGGATTCAGGAAGACAGACCAATTTATGTTACTTTGGTTTTACCCTTTATTGCTTTGTATAGGCAAATGAATGGAAGGGCATGGAGTAAAAACAGATATAAAGGAGTCCTTTTCAAAACAGATCTCCATTCTGTGCAGACAGGTCAAAGGGTTTGAGGCTGATGCTTATTTAGGCTTTCATAACCGTAACAGGGTACTTACAGAAATCATTTTCCACAAAGGACTATAAGGATAAATATATAATGGATCCTGAATAATGTTCAGTACCCACCCTCACTGCAAGTACATTAATGCAGAAACCTGGCTGCTCAACATTATCTATGGCACAGCCTGTCCAGGAGTCACCTGCCACCAGGAATGCCAGGAACAATGTCTAGGACCTTCACACAAGGTCCCAGACAGGTCTGCTCATGAGCTCAAGGCAGGAGGTGCTCTGGGAAAGACACCAAGGCTCACCAGCTCAAGCCAGTCCCCTGCCCAAACATCTCCACCACATCACTTGTGAACACACAAAGTCCAATCTGCTCCTCCCTACCTGCCTTGAAGGGATTGCATCTCTTTGAAAGGTACACCCATTTCTCTGGAATGGAAGGAAAGGAATCCTGTGATAAAGAGGTGTTGCTTAATCCACTTCAGCTGCAAGGTAGAGCCAACCAGGAAAGAAATTAGGAGCAAGTTCCCTCTGAAAAAGTACATTTTATAGAACAATTTCACACCGGATGCTTGACCAAAAGATGCATAGCAAATCGACATAGCCCCTTTCTGCTGTTCTGATCAAACTCTGTCGCATCAGTAAAATAGAGATGGGAAAAAAAAAAAAGAAAAAAGGACAGCTAGGAAGTGTCCTGTTCCCTCAGCTTTTATGGGTAAGGAGTCATTTGTAGTGTTTGTGGAGGGGAAAAAAAGTGGTAAAGGAAATCTAGGAGAAATAATGGCTCATCAGCCAAAAACTTTACAAAAGAAAAACTGAACTGCATCCTTAAATATTGCATCCCAAAATACTGGAAGCTCTGGTGCTCTAAGCCTAGTTTAAAAAAAGATCATGATTCCCCTTTGAAAAGCTTCCAGAAGTCCCTTCGAAAGAGTTGCACATGCAGGGAAAATGCCAAAACAAAACATTTTCACTAGCTGATCAATTTAAACAGCTGTGGTAAAGCTGCAGCCACTGGCACCATCATTAACAATTTAAAGCATGGCTGCTTTTGTCTTCCTTCCCAGTTACATTCTCATTATGCCTTTTTATTTATTAGAAACACAGTCCTCTGGAATACATTTCTATATCTCAGATCCATAATAAACCAAGTAGGAACATCCCTGGCTTCTACTCAAATGGATGTTGGCGAGAGGGTTAATTGTTTAATGCTGGTCCAAGTTCTCTGCAGTTCAGTCATGAATATGCAACAATCATCCACTTTTTCTTTAAGAGAAACTAGAACTGTTGATAAAAATTGTTTAAAAGAAGACAAATAATACTTTCACTGCCCAAATCACCCTTTGAGTGTTTGATTAGCACACAAGGAATTCTGAACATTGGTCTAAAGAACTCAAAAATATTCAATGAAACTTAAAAACCCTCTCAATTTGGGCATGAGCATCCATTATCTGCTTTGATACAGAATGTAAGTAGAAAGTAGTTTGCAAGAACATTCACTGGAGAGTTGAGGATCTGTTTGCATGGATAGCACCTCACATCGTGCTTGGAATCTTGGGCTTGGGAGTCATCCCACTGGAGGGCAGAGAAAACACACACACAGAGAACTAAAAAACCAGTAACTGTGGTGAATTCTTCTCAGATAGGTTTAATTATGTTAATCTAATAGTGAATAACTTTCATTTCAAAACGCCCTTCCCTCCACCCCCAAATCTTCAGTGAATAGGAGCTACATTCACTGAATAAATCATTCCCTGGCAACAGTTACGCACATTATTGAAGTTGGGGGCAGTGATTTCTATACGGTTTAAAACTATGTCTATGTATTCTAAATGATGACAATTCTGTCCAATTTTTAAAAGATATAGACCCATTGGAGTTTTATAGTTCAGCATTTAGCAGCATCTGCACTGCCTTCTTTATTCTCGTACTGCAACACTTAATGCTTGATGCCATTATTCTGATTCTGAATTGATTTCAAGTACAATACCTTATTTGCCATAAACTTTCATATTCTTTACCTAAGTAGGACTCCTCGCAGATGCAATCAGTCATAATGCTAAAAGAACAGTTTGCCTTTAGCAGAAATGTTCATGCTAATGACAGCGAAGCAAAACTTTGAGCAGCAAGCACATTTCCAAAGAGAATAAAACCCTCTCTAAACACAACGCCTGAAAACCCTAAGAAAGCTTCCAAATGAAATCAATTAATCCTCCAACCATGATAAATTTCTTAACCATTTAAGAAACGTATTTCAGACTCTGCTGTGACCCTTTATCACCAGACCTAATGGATTACTTTATTAATAATGCACTGCTCTTAAAAGGAATTTTTCCGAAGATTCTACCATAAGAGAGCATTTTTGGAATGGCTATGACAAACAGGCTGACATGTTCACATTGTATTTATTAAAGATAATAAAATTTAACACTAACTCCAAAGAAGACGAATTATGTTCTGCTGCCAGGGTATCAAGTACACTTTCTACTGCATTAAACCAAAATTAGAGCAAACTGATTTCCAAGAACAAGCTGCTTCCTTTGCCCTATTACCCAAGCTGAAAAATGTCCTTATACTGTTTCAGCGCTTGTTATGTCAACCAGGCAATTATCACATGTCAACAGCATCTGGGGGTGAAGTATGATGACATCCTACCCAGATCCTTCAGCCATCTACTCTGAACAAACACTAGGAACTATTTGATCGCCTGCCATACTCCTATACAAAACTGTCTGCTCCTCTTAGGCCTGCTACCTCCTTTCACTCCTTCCCATAAGATGAGATTTCTTTAAATGGATACCTAGGTGATCAGTGCTCCAACTACAGTACCCTCCATTTCTTGAATAGGTTTAGGCTATTACTTTACTACTCCATGTTTCTGCCATGCTTCTATATTTGCCATTTCAGGGACAGATGGCATCTCCAGGAAGAACTACCTCCAACTCCACACTTGGTCACCTTTGGAGAAACAGTCCAATTGGTTTTTTGGTCCTTTATGGCCAAACCATATGTTCTGCTGCCAAACGTGCTCCAATTTTATTTAGAATACTTCTTTGACAACTTTTTATCTCCTCTTTCATGAATATTTTAATCCATTGCTGTAATTCTGAGTCACAAAAGGACACTGTGTCATGAAGTGAAGCCAGACCAAACCTCTAAAATAACACCAAAACCACATGTGTGAAGATCAAGCCCTTAAAAAACCAACAGGTAACTCAGCTAAATAGGCAAGCATAAGGTCTTTGGTAACCTTTATAAGTCAGCTTTTGAATAAGCTGATGTGTGGGAAGATGTGTAGGAATTCCTCATACATGGCAAGCTAGACATCAGTGGACCATGGAGAAGGTCTGAGGTAGAGTGGCACAGGAGATAAAAAGGAAAAAGAGAAAGAGCTTCAGGAACATTAGGCAACAGAAAAGTTAAATTCCATGTCTCATGAGGAAAAGCCACTGTGCCATCTCCCTTTCTCTCTCTGCATGACTCCTCACCAGGCACGCCTGAGAAAGGTAAGCTCGAAGGAAAACAAAAGACACCAGCAGCATGCAGAACAGCTACGTGGCACAATTTCTGTGTATCACAATTTTTATCCATGGAACAGGATTGCCTGGACCTGTGTGGCTGGAGATAGGTGTCTCTCCATATCCATCTACCTATCTATAGGCACCTCCATATGGCAGCTGGCACAGTCCCTTGTGAAGCCAGC
Source organism: Melospiza georgiana (assembly GCF_028018845.1). Classification (NCBI taxonomy): domain Eukaryota; kingdom Metazoa; phylum Chordata; class Aves; order Passeriformes; family Passerellidae; genus Melospiza; species Melospiza georgiana. The sequence goes on from NC_080435.1 coordinate 19,126,986, forward strand.
CCACAGCCCCGCTGTCCTGGCAGGGCTCTGTGGCACAAGTCCTGTCACTGATGTTATACAATCCATTTCTCTGCTTTTCCAATTCCAAATGCTGTGGTTTTTTTACCTTCTGCGTGGGGCAAGATGGGCTTTCACACAACAAGGAACGCAACTGCTGCCACTAATCCAGTTTCCAATTACCTAATATTCATTTCCCTAAATACCTCCCATCAACCTTAGACCCATTCTCCAACCCCAGTGCACTCAACCACTGAGTATCCACATTTTTCTTTTAATTTTTAAAGAAACGATGAAATTTTCTTTCTAGATAAAACCAAGGTACATGTTTAATGGAGTCCTCTGATATTTTACTCAGCCTGCTGTTGTGATCTGTTTAATCAGAGTTCTGCTCAAAAACACAAAGGACCCGTGATTTGGGGGGCTCCTGTCTATGCAAACATCGGGATGAACACGCAGCTGATCAGTGTTTTTACAAGTGCACACACACTCCACAATTTGGTTGAAGGATGCCATGTCTGGTTAACACAGCACAAGTTAGCTGAAAAGGAAACTTTCACCCCCCACACACATAACAAAGAGCCCTGATTTCTATTAGTGCATTTCATACCATACATGCTGATTACCAGGCTGTGCTTCATTGTTAGCAGAGATTACAGCTGGGATAAGCTGCAGCTTTTTCCTAATTGCTATTATGATGACTGAATTTTTGTTTTGTGTCAAGCATTATTCACACATTATACTCCAAAATTTGATCCCTCTATGATGCATTATTGATTCCATGCAGGCAATCATACTGCCGCCAATGTGAAGAATTAATTTGGGCTATTCTACTTGATTTGCATTGCTCCATCATAGCAGAACATAGTTCTGTACGGAGGCACAAATTGAAAAGGGAGATTTAACAAAATACAGAAAATGCTGCCACCCTTTAAAAGAGATGAATCCTAAGGAGGGGAAAAAAAAAAACCAAAAACCCAAACCCAGCACAACACGTGTGGTCCAGCAAGAAATAAGGTCAGTCAGCCAAATTCATCTTAGTCAGAGGAAGGTTACAAGAGTAGCCTTATGCCTCTAATAAAGTAAACTAGCTTGCTTCAACTTATATTGCCAAAGAAAACAACTGAACACCTCTGAGAGTGACACTGCTTCAAAGCCTTTGAAACCCTGTTAGCTTCATTTGTTTTCCCAGCATAAGCAATACTCAAGCACTTAGCGTGTCTTTTATCCACAGGCCAGTCAACTGCAGAGCTGATCTAGAAGATGTGTAACAGATGCTCCACATCTACTCGTTTATTTTTCAAATTCTACTGTGTTAACAAAGGAACTTACAATATTTTAACAGAAATAAAGCCCATGATTTAGGTTTTTTTCTCCCCACAAATAAGATTATTTCACAGTTTTGAGATGCCAACTTAATTAGCACGGAATAAATTCAGAATGGCATGACAACTTATACAGGGACTTTGATCTCATATTGGTCAACTCTTAGTCCAAATCTGATTGAATCTGCATACAGGGGGGCACTGAAAATGATGCATTTCTGCTTGGTCTCATATTTTAAAGGTGTTAAGTCTTTGTGAAAAGCTCACCTTTTTTTTCATAGTCCCAAATGCTTCATGGAACAAAACCTCACATGCCATCCTAGAAACTAGATTAAAATTCTACATGCGTGAACATGCCAGAAAGAGAATTTTAGAAATCAAACTTACAATGAGGTAAGATGCTAGGTCTAAAATACTCCCTTTTTTGGGAGGCAAGGAAAAGAGAGAGGGAAGAGAAACTTTAGAAGACTTCTGGTCTTTCAATAGTCGAGGCTTCCTAATTATTCTGCAGTGCAGTACTAATTCAGTTGTAAAATACTAGAAGACAGATATGGGTTGTGGAATAAAAATAATATAATTTCAACTTAATAGCACTGAGCAGCTTTCAGTACTAGTCACAAAATACAGTTAGCATGACTCCGACACAGGAAAGTAAGTGACTTTGAATTACAAGTTATTTTTCTCATAAATATTTTAAAAAGTAATATATATATATTCAAGTAAAATCAATGCTACTGCCAAAATGCCCAACTTCCAATTTCTCCAAGCTCTTTTGCTCCCTGTGAAAAGCTATTTCCTGTCTACAGTCTTAAATATTCAGTAATTTCTCTTATTTTCCAATGGCAACAGCCTATGACTTTTTTTTTTTAACACTTTAAAAGAGGTTCACGAAATAAATTTTAAAAGATCAGGGAAGTCCATTACATGGCCCACTTCATCCATTTATACAGGTGGAATGAAATAAGGAGATAACAGGTAGAAATGCCTGCTAAAAGTTATGATGCAGGTCCCACTTTCCACGCACAAAGTGCCACCAAGGCGGAGGTCCTTGGCAAGAGGCAGCGCCATGGATGGAAGTCCATGTGGATGGCTGCAGAAGCCTTCTGCTCTGCCTCAGTTTTCATCCTTGCTTTCAGTGTACAAACTATAAGGAAAGACCTAAGCCACAAAACAGCCTCCGCAAAAACAACCAACCACCTCATTAAAAAGTTGTGATTGAACTTACCACCTTCATCCCAGAAACTACTGATGACTGAGCAGTTAAGTTGCACACCCTGGCAGGCAATGTGCAAAAGATAGCATCAGGTCATTCAGGCTGCTAACTAACACTGATCTTCCTCACATCAATTTGTTCCCCTGAAGCATCCTTGATAAGGACTAGTCAGCTTAAAAAAATAAGCATATGTGAAGTTCTAAAATCAGTCCAGCTCTCCTTCAGCTTCATTCATGAAATTACATTCCAAATGAACCACCACTTCTGCTATTAAAAGAAGGGAGTAGATTCGTAGCATAAACCAACACTTTTTTTTCCTTTTTGCCACAGAGGCTTATTAGCTTATTGTCATTATGTTTATAGCTATGAAGAAAAGCTGTGAGAAATAGATATTAAAGGCGCACATTAAAGAGACCTAAATGGCATGCAAATGAAAGGGAAAGAAAAATCTCAAAATTAGATTTACAATAAAAGCTGTTAAAACAAACAGGCTAAAATGGATATATCAGAGTAACTTGCAGAAAGAAAAATCTACATAGATATTTAAAAAGAAAAAATCAAGCTGTTTCTGCTATGTCCTTCAGCAAACAGAGCCTGGAGTAAACCGTTCTTGGCTGTCCGATCATGTCAGCAATGAGATTAAAAAAAAATAAAGAGCAAGCACGCTTTTACCTACACAAGAGAAAAGCATCAGAAACTCAGCGCAGAACGCTCTGAAATGCACAGCGCACGTCTGTTTCAAAACTATTTATTTCTACATTAGCAGCACACAGAAGACACCGAGCACAGGCTTACACAATCTCAGCCCACCTACCGTCCTCCTTGTCCAGCACCATCATCTCCGCAATCAAGAAAAGTCCGGGCACAGATGCTTCTTCTCCAGCAGCCTCCGCTCAGGGGAGAGGAGAGCAAGTCTCTGGGAACACAAATGAGCTACGGTACAGCTGATCGTCCTTTAGCAGCAAGTGAGCTCTAATTACCCAGTTGTCCAGCTTTTAACCTAGATTGCACTCAGTTAGAATTACACTCAGAAATAAAGCACTTTGCAGATACAAAAGCAGTCTCACCTACTTTTGTGCCTCAGAATTGCAAGGAACTAAAACTGCAATTTAGAAGGAAGGGGGATCAGAGCTGTTTCTTTGGTTCTCACCTTCTAAATGGCTCAATTTACACAGTATAATCTATTTTAATGTAATTGCCTTTGATAGCTCATAACCCTGGCTGTTGCAACTACACAGCTTTCAGCCTTATAAAGTGTTTTCCCTTTGGATTTAAGCTGAATCCAAATCCGAAATTACATTCGCAGAGGCTAGAATACCTAAGCCCGACCAGCGCTGCCTCTGCCTCTCAATTGGCGAGCCTTGCACACTTGCGATGAATAAATGCACGCGTTTCGCAGGGCCCCCTCCGGAGCTCCTGCCGGGATTTCCTGGCGGAGCGCGGCTTCCCGGCTCAGCAGCACCACCTGCAGCCCGCCCGGCCCCCGCCCAGGTGCCGCCGGACGCGGGGCCACCTGCGCCGCCGCCGCCGTGTGCTCCGGGCCGGGGCAAGGGGATGCTCCGGCTCTGATCCAGCCCCGCTCCCTGCGAGCACGGATTGTGTCCGGCGCCCCGCAGCAGCTCGGCCAGGTCAGAGGCTCTCAACTCTCCGCAGCTGATGTTACGCCAGCCCCCGCGGCTCTCCCAGCTACATTTCACACATCTCTGGTGACCTAAAACTTGATACGGATTTTCTGCGCAAACATTTTGGGTTTGTTTTCACGCGTTGCGTATTGGTTTCAGGGTGTACTACTCCGGAGAACGCAGCTCCACTTTCACTGGGTCGATATTAAAATGAATTTACCTAATCAGAAGCGATACAAACACTTAACAGGTTTGCTCCACTTTTCAGAAATGCCATCAATGCTCAGATATAAAATGACAACTTGGGGCCCCACGTTTTTTATCCTACATCCTGCAACTCTCATTCCTTTTCCAGACAAGTCATCTGTTGCCTCCACTGGCTCTCGCAAGGATTGCGGGATCAGACACTTCGCTACCAAGATCAACAGCACCGTTTCACTCATCTCAGTCTTTTAATCTGAGAAAACATTTCATTTCTGCTTTAATGAGACTTCCTCCTCCCCTTTACAACTGATACAACAGTACTCTAAAAAGCATGATAGCAGGCTCAAGTTATATATCCTCAATACCGATTTTTAATTAGATTCCTTATCCCCAGCTGAAGTGGCTTTTCCTTCCCCCTTCATTCACAATACTTAATCCTAACAGTCCTTGAGAATATTTGATGTTAAATGTATCAGTTTACATTGAGCTGTTTTCATCCAGTGCTTCCAACAACTCCTGTTTCCTGGTGATACTAGTTTGCAAGTGCTGAATACGCATTTTAGCGTAAGAGTGCAACCACCATAAATAATCACTTTCTTTTAGGAAGTGTCACAAGCTAGAAAGGAGGAGGACTCTATCCCAAAGATTAAAGTCTAATAGTTAAAAGGATCCATGCAAAAACTAACAAAGCCACAGCCTTTTTTAGATTTGAGGCACTTTACCACTTGCAATAACTACTGGCCTCCATCAGAAAATGGTGAACTCCAAAAACGTTCCATCCTTCCTTCTGTGTACTGTTCAACCCCGCCACCTTCAAAAAGGACAGACTTACCCCAAAATATATGGTACATTTCAACTTCCACTTTCGTAACTACAAGAAAGGCAAGGTTTTGATAAAAATGAAGTTAGCCATTGTCTGTCACAGCTGACTTCTGCAGCAGAGCAAACTAGCAGACATAATGCACTCATGAAAAAATATGCAGTACCGGATCAATGTACATTTTATTCCTTTACTGCTCCATCATGTCAAAGAGGCTGGATTACTCCCTGCGCAAACAGATTTTTTTTAAACACTTTATCTGCTTACTCATTTCACACACCAACAATTAAAAAAAAAGTTTTCTAACCCCCAACACATTTGTACAGCAATTTAAGTCAACTACAATTAACACAATCTGTCGGAATTAATCATGCTACCTGATGTCAGTTTACTTTTTTAAGCAGAAATCTGGTCTTTGCGATCAAAACATTTACGTATTTCAGAAATATCTTAACTGTCATTATCTTGAAATATATAAATGCGCTGCACGGTGCGTAGGTTGGCTTGCCCACAGCAAATTCTGCTGTGATTTACACAGTGAAACTGACTAAATTGAGAGCCTTGAAGTTTTTCTCTCTCAACCTTTCTCTCCCCCACCCCTCTCGTCCCTCTTCTCTCAGTTCCTAACATTTGTTCGGGGAAGATACCTGCCAGAGTTCCACTGTGGACCACTATTTTCTAATATCAAGTCATGTTGCATCAGTCAAGTTATATTATGTCACTTCAAACATACAAAATGCTGTTACCTCCCTGACATAACTTGACGTGATGCCACAACACATCAAGTCAGAAACATTATTATTGTTGTTATTTTTTCAGCCTGCCCCTTCATCCTCAATGATATCTGTGAAGACCCACATAAGAGTATTACTGAGTCTCTACTCCTTCTCGGCACCACAGAGCGCGCTTGCCAGGGAAGCTTTTTGCTCACAAACCTGGAGTGGAAACCCAAATCTGCAGTTCTTGCACCGCTGGGGCAACCCTGGTGTCACACTGGGGCTGGCACACAGCCCTAAGGCCCCAAGCTGGAACAGTGGGCAGCTACACAAGGCCAATGGCTGTGGCCCAGCTTCCCAAGTGGCCTTCAGCGATGCAAAAGCCAGGGGCTCATATCTACAAGGCAGCAAGTGTCCTCCTTGCGATGCTCCAGGACTTCTGGGAGGGGTAATCCTGAAATCCTGCCTTCTCTATGCAGTAATAACTATGAATACCCCCCACTGCTGCCAGAGACCTCAAAAGAAGAAAACCCCTCAAAGAAAAACTCTACATGGCAAAGCCTCTTAAATCAAGGGGAGAATTGGATAGTAGCCACAACGCTGGGATTTTTAGATGGTAAAAATCAGACCGGCTTCTGGGAAAAAGAAAAATAAAAAGGGCCATTTATGGGAGTAAAACAGACCCATTTTTATTAACAAGCTCATTCAAGCTTGATTTCAAAAGGAATTGGTTTAGTTAGCAAAAGCTTCCATTTTAGTCCATTTGTAACCTATGCAGGTCCAGCATCGCCTTTTAACATTCACAGATGAGCGGGCAAGTGGAGCCCATTTGAATCAGGCAGAAAGAAACTTACAAAGGTAAAATGACCTCTTCATAAAAAGAGTTTCTTCTCTGAGTCTCACCTTCTGTCCCCAATTTTTCCAGGGCATCTTTAAAAGTGACCATGATTTCTCCTCAAGCATAACTACTCCGTCAACAGCACAGGAGATTCCTAGGCATTATTGCACCTTGTTGCTCTGATCTTCACATCCCTCTCATCAGGGGATTGTTTCCTACTTTGCTCCTTTTTTTAAGTGCACCCCGCACTAATTTCCTCTTTACCTCTCCCATCCACCACCATTATTCCCTTTTATACACAGCCACTCATGAAATCTCCTGGAAGGAGGCTGTTGAGAACTGTCTGGATAATCAAGGGTTCTAGTTTCATTTCCTTACAGCACCGTCAGGCCGGCCCCGAGCTCCTCGTGTTTAATGAGTACGTCTGAGACACTTGAAAGAGCCCAAACACCCCTATTAGGGAACCCTCTTCAGATCTCGGTGTCCTCTCGCAGCTCACCTGTGCCTCTCGCCCCTGCAATGGAGGCAGCATCCTGCTGGCAGCCTGTCAATCACAGGGAACAGACACGGGCTGGCAGGCACCCCCTGACAGAGAGTCACCGCCATGAAGACATCACCGGTTATTATTATTAACGGGTATTAATAGAGATGTTAAGAGCCCTTCCTCCCTTTTCCTCCAGCAGCTGAGCAAAATTCAGGGGACTCTCGCAACGTAGGTTACCCCTGAAAGTCGGAGGAGAAACAAACCTCGTTCCACACACCAGTAAGAAATTACCCGTGTTTAATTCCTCGGCCATTACTTAACCTTTTTACCTAAGTGCACAGGGGGCGAAGGATGAGAAAAGTCTTTCTGCTGTTCCCTCTCACTGACCAGTTAGACAAGTTCATTCCCTCTTCTCCAACACACGCGCTTTCCACTGGAGCACTACAGACCCCATTAATAACACTACATCAGTTTGCTTCAGAGGGCTTCAAGAAACTGGAGGAAAAAAAGATGCTGGGAGACGGGATTCTGCCAGGGCCCAGAGGCATGTGACGAGCGTGCAGCGAGCTCCCTCCCCACGCACCTCTCCGGAGCAGCGAGCCTTTACCCCGGCGGCTGTCAGCGCTTCGGCCCCCTCCCACACGGCCGCTCGCTCGCACCCGCCTGCCCGGGACTGCTCTTCGTGCCCGTCCCACTCGGCGGTGTCGCGGCGGGCAGGCTCTCCCCGTTCTGAGGCAGAAACTCCAGATCAAAAGACAAGGGGAAGGGGGAGAAAAAGAGGTAGAGGGGAAAAAAAAAAAAAAAAGACAACAGCGAAGGAGAGCATCTCCCACTTGTCTCTTGAGCCTGGCATCCACTTTTCCGAGTTGAAGCCCCCGCCAGCCCGGCACAGGGACGTTCTGTGGCCATTTACACAAGCAGGCAGGGCCGCCCTGCCCGCAGTGGGGGCGCGGGGCTGCGTTCGGGCACCCGCGGCCTCGGGAGCCGGCGGAGCTGGCCCGGCGGGGACCCACGCTGCGGCCAGCGGCGCTGATGGCGGCCCGCTGCCGGGGCTGCAGTGTCAGACCCTCCCCGGCCGGCCGCAGCACGCAGCGGGGCCACGGCCAGCCGCTGCCGTACCCCCCTGCCGGGGACACCCGCCCGGCCCGGCCCGGCCACCGCGGAGAGCGACCCGCGGCGCGGCGGGGCCGCCGTCCCGGGCGTCCCGGCCCCCTTTGTGAGCGGAGCGGAGCGGTGCGGGACAGGCCGGGCGGCAGCGCCGTGCCGCGGCGCGGGGCAGCTCCCCCGAGCCCGCCGCCTCCCTCCGTCCCCCCGTCCGCGCCTCCCCGCCCGCCGCCGGGGCGCCCGGGCGGGAGCGGCGGGCCCCGCGCCCCGATCCCACCTACCGTCCTCCTTGTCCAGCACCATTGTCCCGGGCGCCGAGGGCGGCCGCCGCCGCCGCCGCTCCGGCTCCTTGGGGCGCTCCCCCTCCAGCCGCCGCTCTGGGCTCCGGGGCGGGCGAGGCGCCGGGCCGGGCACCGGGGCGCTGCCGAGGCGGGGGCAGCGGCGCGGCCGCCCCGGCGCTGCCCCGGGACGCGAGTTTGGAGCGGGGCTGCGGCGGCTACGGCCGCGCTGGGCGCCGGAGAGCTGGAGCCGGGCTCCTGCACCAGCCGCCTCGCCCCCGGCCCCGCCGCTGCAGCTCGAGTGCCAGTTTAGGGATCAAAGAAGAAGGGAAGCGGGGGGGAGAGAGGAAAAAGGTAAGGGAGGGCCAATATCGGGGGCTGCTCCCCCTGCTCCGTCCTTGCCCAACCTGCGCTGTCAAAAATTGTCTTAATGTAATCGCGTGTGATCGCTCACAACCTCTCTCCCCTTTGCTGTTGCCACTGCAAGAGCTTTCCAGGCTTCTAAAGTGCTTTTCTCTTGATTTCACTCTAAATCTAAAATTATATTCAAAGGAAGGGGGGTGGGAGGGAGGAAAGATGTGAACCTATCACTGAAAGCAAAAGCACTTGCCGCCTGCCTCGCTCGCTCTCTCTCTCAATTTATGTGCTTTGCACTCTCTCCTGCTGCTGAATAAATGCACACATTTCCCAGGGACCCTCAGATTCCCCTGTTAATTAAATCAATTCATTATGCTCAGATCTGATTAGCAGCCCCTTCCCCCCCTCTTTGAATCAATTATTCAATACACAAACATAATTGCCTGTGCCAGAGGTGTCTAAGTATTAGCTTATTTAACTCCAAGGACACTAATTACCCCTAGGGCAAGGGAACTTTTCTCATTAATTCTGACAAAACACAAAAGCACAGTTAAAGTGTGTGTGTATATACGTGTGTGAGAGAGAAGATGGGGGAGCGCATAGCCGAGGAAGGGAGGCATTACTCTAACACACGTGTTACTGTATAAATAAGCTCAGTTTTTCTTTCTACCTTCGCCTTAGCTTTTCCCCCACATCTTGCCTTTGCTAAACTTGCCCCGTCTGCCTCTCTGTTTTTAAAGTAAGGAACAGATTGACGTTGCCAATCTGTGTCAGATCTGGAGTAAAAGTGCTCGCATCCAAAACAATACAGAAAAAAGTATATGGGACTGATAGGGAGCAAAGCAGAATTTGGAAATAGTTTACTAAAGCCGAAAACTCTGTGCCAGACAATCTTCTGTGCTTTAAAAACCCGTGAAAGGCGCAGCCCTCTGAAGCAGCAGGTAAGATGATACATAATCTAGTATGTACTGGGAACAGTTCTGAATTGTTTACCATTTGAATTAATGTCAGTGCCCACTATTAATGTACTTGCTTCCTACGTTTACCATAATGGGCTTGATTTCCATTAGCTGGAGCTGGAATGCTAAAAAGAGCCCGGGCAAGGCTGATGCAAACCGAGATCAACCATCATTGTGGTGTCTGAGACGCATGGCTTCTGGCTGGCGTGTTACCCAAGTTTTACCTCTCTGTGAACTTCCTTTAAATTAAAAAAAAAAAAAAAGGGTAAGAAAAAAAGAAGTAGTAATTGATTCCCCCAAATTGGGTTTTTACTTTCTAAAGATCCATATTGTTCATGTCCTCAATGTGCACAGAAGTATTGAAGATTTTCTTTTTGTTTCCTTAGGCAATGCATGAGCTGATCCATTAATCCATTTGGCTTTATATATCAGGAAACTAATATTAGCTCAGCTCATCTATTATCTTTTATTTAGGTCCCACCATGTTGCCTTTTTTTGACTTTTCTTCAGGCTGGCTCCCTCTGAGGGTAGACAGAGAATTTTTGATAGATTTCAGGGGGGATAGTGCTGCACATCATCTCATGGGACCCGTCACATCCTCAGTTCCCCATCTTCACATTCACCCTGTCAAGATACCCATTATTAAACTTGCCTTTCTACCCACTCTCTTTAAGGCACACCTTGTACACATCACCTATAGCCAAGGGGGTCAAAAACCCCACAAGTACCTCCTCTTCATCCCTACAATAAACCAAACAAACCCATAGCTTAGACTGCTTGGCAACAAACAATAAATAGGATTGGGAACATAAAGTTGTCTTTCATTAGTGCAGCATGTTTTTCTGTGAGTACACACATATAAGGATAAAAATGCTTTCAAGCTTTGTAACACAACAAACCCTGTTAATTCTCTGGTTTTTAATTTCCACTCTGTGGCACATACTGCACCCACAGGAACTTGGTCATTCTAACTCCATGAATCTGTTTTGTTTTTGTTTTTTTTTTTTTTTTCTTTTTTTTTTTTTTCCTGCCTTTTGAAGGAACGCAGCAGCACTTGAAAAATGCTGACCCTGGAGAACATGGTGCATCAACTCAGTGCTTTTGGTCCTTGAGCCCGTTCCTTTTTTCACTGTGGCCAAGGAGCGTTTTGGATGCAAAGCCATAATTTCTAAATCTTGGTATGCAACTCTTGAGCCTCAATTCTGAGCTTACTACAGGGATGGTATGGTTTAATCTATGCACAGACTTACTGAGTGGCAGAAGTTTGTCTGCATGCACTGGAGCTCAAGGTCACTGTTGGGATGCCAAGGGTAGAACTGGAAGAAACTGAGGAAACAGAGGCTGACTTTGGTATTGTTCTTCAGATGTGATGTTTGCACTTGAGCCAACAAAGGTGGGGTCACTGGGCATGAAAAAGACCTGGAAGGAAAAATCTAGAGAGAATGTTGCACTTGTGTAGGCGCATGAGAGAGCATCACACAAGGGGAGAAAAATAATGCCAAAACCACCAAAACATTTAATTCCCAAACACACATCCTGCAGTTTGAACAATCTGCTGTAATCCTGCAGTTACAGTCATGGGCATTTTTAGGTTTACAGCTTTAATAAGTTGAAGAGACAAACCCCAATGTAAAGCTCCTCACTCTACGTAAATTACTTTTTCTGGTGTGGTGAAGCATTGTCCTGTGTTTGTTTCCATTATATCTGCTCAGAGAGTTATTTCAGAGGACTGAGAAAGTTTCAGTAATTTTTGTGCCTCCTTCACCCAGTAGATTAAGTCTCATATGAAGAATTTCACCACACTTATTTTTTAATACCTTGACACTAGAGAAGAGCAGCTAGAATACTCCTTTAAAAAGCACTTGTGTAGGCAACTGGCCCCATAATGAGTTACTAGGAAAACTTGCCATGGATCAGTGTCTGGGAATAAGCTTCAGCTCCCCAACCCTCCATTCTGTGGAACAAAGAACTAAAACAGCTCACTGCTGGAGGAGAACCAGACAGCACCATTGCTGAGGTGCCTGTTCATCGCTGATGTGCACTGGATTTTGTTCAGTTATGGTGCCTCACACGCTCCCTGGCCAGGCAGTTCCGAGAAGCCATCACGCTCAATACTGCAGAAACTACAGAGAAAAGGGAGCAGCTGTGCTCTGCCTAGGGAAGTTTCTGGTCTCATACTAATTCCTGCTATTCCTAGTGCATGAGGGAAGAGGCACACAGGAATAAACACACCTTTGTGCAGCCAGAGCTTGGGCTCAGACCTCTGGGTCTAACTTGAGGCTCTTGCTCACTAGCTGCTTGTACTTTTTCCTTTTTACTTGAGTACAAGCAAGAGAAAATGAAGTTTCTTAAGAACAACGCCCCATTCTTATTAAATTACAAAGTCCACAGTATACTTAAGTCAAGCCTTTAGCAGACCCGTGAGGTTTCATATTATCCTATGCTTGAATGAGGCAGATGACTGGAGCAAAAACCAGCTGATGACATAAAAGCATTCTTCTACTTTCAGTCTCCCTTAATTAAGAACTTGGTTAATGTTTCAGTGTTGGGAATTATAAAGTTTCATCATGGGAGGTTAATATGTTTTTTTATCTTTCAGCTGACAGGATTAAAAAAAAAAATCAAAATAAAAAAGGAAGGTGATTAAGTCACGTGCGCCAGTCAGAATCCCACAGTGAAGCAGCACCAGGCCATACCAAAACTACTCTGCACATGGAGAATTTAGCAGCTGTTTTCAAAGTCAGATTTCTCAGCAGATGAGACTTTTATCTGCCAGTTTGACACATGGGTTTTATTTCTTGAATTCACACAAATAACTGAGACAATTTGCACAGGTCTGTATTAAATTAGCTACAAAACATCTCTATTTTTACCCATTTCAGAATCACTTGCACCTACCTTGCTGGTGTCAGAAGAGAGTGACCACGGGCCTGACCTCATACCACAATTCAGCAGCCCTGTAAAGGAGGAAAATCACAAGTGCTCTGAAAAGTTATGTTCACACAGAACATGGGTGGCAGTTCAAAGGACCACTTAAATACATACCTGAGATCTACAGACCTCAATTATTTCTAAACTGTGGCTTGCTCTACTTCTCTGCCTATGCATTGTGAAAATAAATCACTCAGTTCTGTTACTATGTTTTACGTGAAATGAATGTTAAATATTTTCATAAATATAGCTTCTCCCTTAATAAAGAAAACTGTGTATTAAAAATATAGCATTTCCTTTGATAGAAGAAAATGGGAAAGCTTCAAAAATAAAACCTCCAGAGAATAAGTTCTTTGCCACTGTGATATAAGGCTGTAACTGTAAGCCATTAGGCTTTACAATCTGTAATGACCTTTTAGAGAAATTTACAGTGGATAAATTAGTTATTCAGAAGTTGTGCTGCTGCTCTCCATAGGAAAAAGTTAAAAGGAATTTTTTTTTTCAAAAATAAAAGTAGCAAGAGCTGAATTTTTGGACTGTTTCTTGTTTCATAAGAAGTTTAATGGGCAGATTCTGCACCTCTCATGTTGAGAACAGCTCAGCTGCAATGGAATCCATGAAGTTTCTTTCTACATGAGAAACTGGTATCAGGAAGATTTTGTGAGTGGGTACAAAGTGCTGGGGGTGAGGTTGGGTGTGACACACTGCAGATCTCCCCAGCACCAAGACAGGCAGGGAGAGGTCTAAGGACCGAAGTGAAAGGCTCTAGAGGAGGCCCAGACATGGAGCTGGGACAGGCTGGATTTCCCTGGAAAAAGCATAAATAGAGGAGGTGCTTTCCTAATAGAAACCTCCTTTCTCCTTCCAGCTCTCAAAACTCTCCTAGGCTCAAGTGAGATGTGTTCTTCCATTTGCATGGTCCATCAGGTCTCAACAGTGATGTAAGATTTCAATCTATCAAACTGAAGTTCAGCCAAAGTTCAGGGATGCACCTTTAGCCCAATCTTTCTGAGCAAACCACCACATGGACTCTGACTCTGCCACCTCTTCACATAGCAGTGCCTGTGCAGTTTTTTTAATCCTTAAGACACATATCCCAGCAAAAAGACACCTCCAAACTTATGAAAAAACTCTAGTGACAGTGTTTTCATAACATCCCTTGCTTTCATTTGGATCAATAATTGACTTTTCTGTATATTCTTCTCTACAGCAAAGTCCATTGCTGCTGCAGTGTTCTCCTGCAGACAGTCCTGCCTTTTACTCTCACCTTGGTAGAGCAGACAGACCTGAAAGACAAATCTGGCATCCCTGCATCTGCCTCAGTTGTTTCTGGAGGAATCCAGTGAGACAGTGTCTGGTTCTGGAGTGACACGTGGAGCTCTCGGGCTTGTTGCCACATACTCTGTTATGATCAGAGCTTATTGCTCCCAGCCTGATGTCAAGCAGAGACTTATCAAATGTGGGATGGGTGAACAGAGACAGAGCCATGCAGCTGCCTTTTCATCATCTCTTACTATCAGCTCTTTAAACTGCAGCAACACATAGAGGGGTCCCAGTCATGGAGCTAGACCACAGCATATTGTCCAAAAATCCCAGTGCCCTTCTTCAATAAGATAGCTTCTTTCTTTGCTGCCTTGCACGAAAGAGACCAGGCAAAATTGACACAGAATAGTTGGAGATGGATGAATTGAAAAGACAATGCAATGTCAGGCTCATGTTGCTTTGTGATAACAATACCCTAAGACACTGCCAGTGTCCCTTATGTTTTGTGGCTCCCTCTGCCTCTACTTGGCGTGGGTGACATTTGTCAGGTCTTCATAACATCATTCTAACAACATATCATCTAAAAATGTTGAGCCCATAGGAAAATGGCTGCTGGCACAGGAGCTGTAGGTGCACACAAAGGATCTGGTGCGGCAGCTGAACACACAACAGAGGAATTCCAGCTATTCCCCATGTTAGGGAGGGTCTGTTGCACTGGGCTGTGTTTTGCACTTGAATTCATCAGCATCCAGTTCAGTGTGAATCTAATGGTGATAATCTTCTTGATTCATTAATGTGTGAGATGAGAAAACATATACACAAACCAGAGAGATGAATATTTTGGTATTTGTTTGTTTTAAAAGAAATGCATGCTGTGAAATTACAAGATTTCTCTCTGAATCCAAAGACAGAAACCAGTTCCATGAAGATGAAAGTTAGAGAAGATGTTCTGATAAAAGCAGGCAGGGGGAGGCTCTAATGAAGGCATACACTATAGTGCACATCTTGCCAATATTGCTTAATGAATAATATGTGCACTCAGATGAGAATAGTATTGATTGAGGTCTGCAGGGAAAGTTCTCTAGGAAAAATTTTTATTCTAGGAGCAGAGTCCTTTTTGGAAGATTTTGATCTTTTCCTGCTGCAACCTTTCTCCTCCCCTCTCTTTGTGCTACCCAAAGCAACTGACGGTCAAAAAATGAAAAGCCTCCCCTGCATCTAATGTATCTATCAGATCCCAAAAGAAATTTATACACCAGTACTAAGAATGGCTGCACCATTCTCCTTAGCTGGTAGAGGACACAGCAGTGTATAATTAGGACTGGATTACTTCGCTCAGAACTGGAACAGAGAGCAGATGTCTTGCATTAATATTGGCATTTGATTTCACACACTTTCTTTGCCATGTTTGCAAAACCAATTTGCCTTCCTATCTTGGATCTTGCCTTTCGTTTGCTCTCAGGCTGCTGTAATGCAAACAAAAAGCCACCAGTGGCAGTATGAAAGTACATGTAGAAGTTCAGGCCCTTACAAAGTGGGTAGAGCTTAGGATTTAATTACTAGTGTAAAATATCAACTTATTTTCTGATTATGTTGATGAGATTGGTACGGTCGGTGTGTTCTGCTGATGCCAACTCAGACAAAAGAGGTCATGGCATTAGAATGCATTTGTGAGCAGTAAAGAAAGATACACCTCTTCCAAATTAATGCCATCAGACTATCTGTAATACAGATGAGAGATGCATTCCCCTTCTCAAACACAGCTAACCTTTTTTTCACCTGTTTTTCCACACAGGGGACTTCAAGTCTTGATTTTGCTCCAGTTCAACTTTTCACATGCAAAATCCTTCCAGAGGGCCTACCACAAAATTTCATGCTGTTAAAAATATTGGCCCCAATTCTGAACTGCAGCCAGCTTGCATTTGATAGCAGCTTTATGGCTGCAGCTGGGTTCTGGAGGTTTCTTAGGAGGCAGAGATGATCTGCCTTAATTCAGGAGCATCCAGAGGCTGATCACAATGTCCCACACTACAGCAGCACAGAATAGCTGTAATATGGGCAGCAAGCAAGCAGCAGGGTGATGCTGACAAACTCTGGAGTCAATACAGGGGCGCAACCCAAATTGCCTCACCACTGACCCTCTTCGGCAGTGCTAGCTTTGGCTTCAACACACTGTTTGCTTTACTTGGTGATGGGAAATGCTCTCTAGACCTTGCCCTGTAGCACCAGAACGCACCTGTTTGCAGGTGGCAGCACCTGTTTGCACCATGCAGAGCTTTTCCTACAGAGGTGCTTTGGGAAGACTACCCTTCTCTACCCAGACCTATATCCAAACCCACAGTTACTGCCTTTGTTCCCTTGTCATGCCAGACACTTAGAGAAGGGGGTGATTTCTGTGACAGGGTCAGAGAGACCAGGAGATTTTGTGCTTGTAGACCTCCAAGTCTTTTCCCCATGAAACGCCATCCCTTTTCTGTCTACTCTCTGTACACAATGGTAGCAACTCCCCTAGTCCTAGAGAATGTGTTGGATATCTGAACAAAATGGCAAATTAGGAAATGTTCTAGGGGTAATTTCACATTATTCTGGCCCATCAGCAAATGACAGAAGTGCAAGGACTAAAACAAGGCAATAACTGGAAGGAATGGTAGTGGTTGCCACAGCTCTCTAAGCAGGTGAGAAGCTCAGTCTGAAAGCAGTAAAGATAACTACAGAAATGATATCATTCTCTCAGTGAGAGCTGGAAAAGCTTCTGTGCTCACAGGGAGGTCAAGAAGTGAGAGCCCAGTGGATCATTTTGTTGCGTTTTTAATGCTTCATGGCACAGGGTCAGTCAGAAATCCCTATCCTGAGGTCATGGTTGGGGCAGCATGGAAAGCAATCTTTTCTGCTGCTGGCAAGGCCCTGCTCAGGCTCTGCTCCTTCTCTCTCTCAGATTATTACAGCCCACTCCTCCTGCTCATCATGCCATGGTTAAATCCACCCTGGGCACTGGCATTCAGCCTCTCTGGGATCACAGAGGCCCCAAGGACTTTCCCTGTGGCATTCTGTCCAGGCTGTTGCAGTGTGGTGCAACAAACAGCCATCCAAAGGTAACCCTGGGCAGCATTTGGGGCAGTAAAATTCCTTACCCTGCCTGTTGATAAGCAAGAACTAATATTTATTTTTAGCTCCACATTTAAATAGCACGAGTGAGACAGAATGAGGAGCATGGATGGCAACAGACTTGTCTGATAACTGAGTAATGAGCCCTATTTTTATGGCATTAGCCCCTTGTCAATGCAGCAGTGTGGTTCCACTTGACATGTGGGGAAATGGGGATAATCATCCCTCTCTGAACCTGCCTAGGAGATTCTTTGACCTAGAAGAAGTTTGACTCAGAAGAAGCTGAGAAGCACGGCTTGGAGGGCCTCCTAATGACTACATCTGTTTTAAATAGACATATTTTGACTATGGCTTCCATACCAAACAGTCACCAGAGTCAAGTGATCACTTAAAAAGGCTGAGATACAACTCTGCAGTATTTTACACTGGATTTAATAGCTAAGCCTTAGAGGAAAAAATACCACCCTGCAAGCACACAGCTGAAGCATGGACATTTAATGAATGCTGCTCACTGCCTAAATGTGAATTCACACTGCAACACTCTTGCAGATGATCTATAATGCCTTGCATTGCTAGTATATCCAATTTGCATAAATATACCTCAAATATTTATAAATCAATATATACAAGCACGTGTTTAAAAGTGACTATCAAAAGTGCATACACACAGAGTTCTTACATGCTCTAATTAACCCAAATAATCACATTTTGCCTTATTAAATTAAACATTCTATGGATAAAAAGTAGCTTGCCATCTAAGCACTAAAATACTGTTAGAAAGAAACTCTGCTGCCAAAAAAGAAACAAGAGAACATGCCCATGGAAGAACACTTAACTGAAATGTAGCTGCAGGATCTAATGCCATGGAATGACTAACAATAATGTATATATTACTTTTAAACAAGCCAGCAGTTTTGGATAACTTTCCACTTCTCTCTCTGGTACTCCAGTTTCAGCCTAGTGAGCTATAACTGTTCAGGATAAGCAGAGAGCAGTAAAAGAGCCTGCTAAACCTCTTGCCCATTTAAAAAGGTTTCCTCAGAAGCAATGAGAATTCCTTATTTCCTCCAGCTGCTTATTTACTGGTGCTTCCCTGCTTTCATTTAATTAGAGCTAAAAAACAACAGCAACAACCATCCCTGATAATTTTTAAACTCTCTCCAACTAAGAAACCCTTATCAAGAGGTACAAAGAGGCACTGAGGACAGCTGGGGAGTTGGGAACAAATTTCTTGGTGGGTCCCACTTTAAAGCTTTTATAGCTTTTATATACCTAAGAAATCTAGCCCTGGCTGAAAGGAAGTGATTAAAGTTTTTAAAGACTACAGAGTTTTACACAGAGTAGTGTGATGCTCAGGACCAATTAAATGTCATCTTAAGTACTTAACTGAAGCTTTTTTTTTTTTTTTACACTAGGAATCAGTTAAGTGGAAGGTGCCAAATTAAACTTACATTTGAATTGACTTAATTTCAAGTGATTATGCATCGTAATTTAAGAATGATTTCAGAAAGCTTTCAGTGGAGCAGCCTCTGTTAAGTTGGCTTCAGGAGCACTGTGTTAAGTCTGAAAAAAGAAAACAGGGCAATATGACATGCTCAAGAGCAAATAAGTGCAACTAACAACAACAAAAGTGTTGCAATTAGGCCCACAATAACGCAGGTGGCATCTCATGAGGAGGTCTCAGTCAAGAGAGACTCAGTCTGCACAAGGACTCTGAGGGAGTGTGCTCCATTTCAGGCAAGAGCAGTAAACCCCAGGTTTTCTTCCTCCAACATGTGACAATTTAATTTGCCACATGTAATAATAACATGATATAATTACTCACATGCCCTTTCTTTGATGAATGCTTTTCTCAAGCAAATATGACTTTGACACATATTAGGGACAAGGGGATATAATAAAACTTCTGGAAATGAGGCAGGAGGTCCTGCAGCTAAAGAGCTAGACTGGAACTAGGGAGACTTGGAATTTAATCCAGGTCTGGCATGTTTTCCATGCACTTCTAGCAAGTCTCTTGGGCACCAAAGCAAAAGTCAGGTGGCTGATAAAACTTTTCATAAATGCTTAGGGGCTCTTGGCAAAAACATTTAATTAGAAAATAGAGGCTAGATGGCTGACTAGACATAAACTAATAGTGTAACCCTGGGCTAAAACAACCCTGGCCACCCATCCCCATGCCCCCCTTTGGAATGGTGGCTGCTTTCATTGTTTTTGCCATTTATTTCTCTGTTTATGTGGGTTATGCCAGTGACTGGAGCTAAAGAATGGTCCAGTAACTGGTGCAAAACTTCCAGGGCAGCCTGCTGAAGGCAAAGGGTGGGAACGGGCGGGCTCTGCTGACCCCAGTGTGCAGCTCCTCATACCCACTACCTACCCTTCTTCAAATTATGGCCTAACAGCTTTTGTGTAACAAAACACACCATCAGGACCCTTGAGATCAGTCTCCAGCAGATGGGAGAGCTGGTGTAGCTCTTTCATGTGCCTGAGAAGGTGTCACCTGGACCAACAAACCAACCAAATAGTCTTTTCTG